>NW_027522434.1:0-138598 GCF_052094955.1 Ictidomys tridecemlineatus
TCTCTATAACGATCCTTCTGGACCTCATTCTCCAAACTCTACTCTTTGTAAAAGTACTTCTGCACCCCTTCTCCAAACGCTGCTCTCCGTAACAGGCCTTCTACACCCCAGTCTCCGACCTCTTTTCTGTATAACAATCCTTCTGCACCCCAGTCTCCAACCTCTGCTCTCTACAATGATCCTTCTGCACCCCAGTCTCCAACTTCTGCTCTCTGCAACAGTCCTTCGGCACCCCAGTCTCCAACATGTGCTCTCTCCAATAGTCCTTATGCACCTCAGTCTCCAAACTGTGTTCTCTGCAATGATCCTTCTGCACCCTAGTCTACAACCTCTCCTCTCTGTAACAGTCCTGCTATAACTTGGTCTACAACCTCTGCTCTCTGTAAGATCCTTGAGCAACCTTGTCTAAAAACTCTGCTCTTTGTAACAGTTCTTCTGCACCCCAGTCTGCAACCTTGGCTCTCAGTAACAGTCCTTTTGCACCCCAGTCTCCAAACTCTGCTCTCAGCAATGATTCTTCTGCACTTCAGTCTACAAACTCTACTCTCTGTGAAAGTCCTTCTGCAACCCAGTCTCAAAACTCTTCTGTCTGCAATGATCCTTCTGCACCCCAGTCTCCAAACTCCGCTCTCTCTAACAGTCCTTCTGCACCTCAGTCTCCAAACTCTGCTCTCTGTAACAGTCCTTCTGCACCTCAGTCTTCAACCTCTGCTTTCTGCAAAAGTCTTTCTACACCCCATTCTCTAACCTCTGTTCTCTGCAACAGTCCTTCTAAACCACAGTCTCCAACATCTGCTGTCTGCAACAGTACTTCTGCACACTAGTCTCCAACGTATGCTCTCTGTAACGGTCCTTTTGTACTGCAGTCTCCAAACTATGCTCTCTCTAGTGGTCCTTCTGCACGCTAGTCTCCAACCTCTGCTCTCTGTATTAGTACTTCTGCACCCCAGTTTCCAAACTCTGCTCTCTGTAACATTCCTACTGCACCTCAGTCTCCAACCTCTGCTTTTTCCGACAGTTCTTCTGCACCCCAGCCTCCCACCTCTGCTATCTGCAAAAGTTTTTATGCACCCCAGTCTCCAACTTCTGCTCTCTGTAACAATCCTTCTGCACCTCAGTCTCCAACCTCTACTCTCTGTAACAGTCGTTCTGCACCTCAGTCTCCAACCTCTGCTCTGTGTAACCTCTCCTCTCTGTAACAGGCTTTCTGCACGCCAGTTTAAAAACTCTGCTCTCTATATCAGGCCTTCTGCACCCCAGTTTCCATCCTATGCTCTCTGCAACGATTTTTCTGCACCCCAGTCTCGAACCTTTGCTCTCTGCAATGATCCTACTGCACCCCAGTTTCCAACCTCTGATCTCTGCAAAAGTTTTTCTGCTCTTCAGTCTCCGAATTCTGCTCTCTGTAAGATCTTTCGGCACCACTCTCTCCAACCTCTGCTCTGTGTAACAGTCCTTCTTCACCCAAGTCTCCAACCTCTGCTCTCCGAAAGAGTCATTTGGCACCCCAGTCTCCAAACTCTGCTCTCTGCAGCAGTCCTTCTGCACCCAATTTACCAACATCTGCTCTCTGCTATAGTACTTCTGCACCCCAGTCTTCAACCTCTGCTCTCTGTAACAGTCCGCCTGTACTGCAGTATCCAACCTCCGCTCTCCGTAACTGTCTTTCTGCACCCCAGACTCCAATCTCTGCTTTCTGTATCAGTCCTTCTGTACCCCAGTCTCCAAACTCTGCTCTCTGTAAGAGTCCATCTGCATCTCAGTCTCCAACCTCTGATTTCTGCAGAGTCTTTCTGCAACTCAGTCTCCAAATTCTGCTCTCTGTAAGATTCTTCTGCACCCCTGTATTTAACCTCTGCTCTCCTAAACTGTCCTTCTGCACGCCAGTCTGCAAACTGTGCTCTCTGCAACGATCTTTCTGGACCCCAGTCTCTAACGTCTGCTCTCTGCAACAGTCTTTCTGCACCACAATCTCCAATCTGTGCTCTCTGTAAGATCTTTCTGCACACCAGTTTTATAACTCTGCTCTCTAACATTTCTTCTAGACCCCAGTCGCCAACCTCTGCTTTCTGCAAGGGTCCTGCGGCAACCCTGTCTCCAAACTCTGTTCTCTGAAAAGTCTTTGTGATCCCCATTCTCAAGTATCTGCTCTCTGTAACAATCCTTCTGTACCGCAGTCACCAAACTCTGCATTCTGTAACAATCCTTCTGCACCCCAGTCTCCAACCTCTGCTTTCTGTATCAGTCCTTCTGAATCCCAGTATCCAACTTCTGCTCTCTGTGTCTATCCTTCTGAACCTCAGTCTCCAACCTGTGCTTTCTGTAACAGTCTTTCTGCACCCAAGTCTCCAACCTCTTCTCTCTGTAACGGTCCATCTGCACCCCAATTTCCAAACTCTGCTTTCTGTAACACTCCTTCTGCACCTCAGTCTCCAACTTGTGCTCTCTGTAAGAGTCCTTCTGCATCCCAGTCGCCAACCTCTGCTCTCGGTAAAGTCCTAAAACGCAGTCTCCAAACTCTGCTCTCTTTTAAGGTACTTCTGCACCCCAATTGCCAACCTCTGCTTCCTGTAACAGTCCTTCTGCACCTCAGTCTCCAAACTATGCTCTCTGCAACAGTCCTTCTAAACCCCACTCTCCAACATCTGATCTCTGAAACAGTCCTTATGCATTACAGTCTGAAAACTCTGCTGCCTGCAACGAATCTCCTGCACCCCAGTCTCCTACCTCAGGTATCTGTTACAATCCTTCTGCACCTCAGTCTCCAAACTCTGCTCTCTGTAAGATCCATCTCAACTCCAGTCTCTACCTCTGCTCTCTGTAACAGTTCTTCTACACGTCAGTCTCCAACCTCTTCTCTCTGCAACAGTTCTTCTGCACCCCAGTCTCCAACATCTGCTCTCTGTAACAGTCTTTCTGCACCTCAGTCTGAAACATCTGCTCTCCACGATCCTTCTGCACCCCAGTTTTCAACGACTGCTCTCTGTAACAGTCCACCTGAACCTTAGTCTCTAACCTCTGCTCTCTGTAAGATCCTTCAGCAACCCACTTAAAACTCTGCTCTCTGTAACAGTCCTTCTGCACCCCAGTCTCCAACCTCTCCTCTCTGTAACAGGCCTTCTGTACGCCAGTCTACAAATCTGCTCTCTGTAGCAGGCCTTTTGTACCCCAGTCTCCAAACTCTGCTCTCTGCAACGATCCTTCTGCACCCCAGTATTTAAACTCTGCTCTCTGCAATGATCCTACTGCACCCCAGTCTCAAACTTCTGATCTCCAGAACAGTCCTTCTGCACCTCAGTCTACAAATTCTGCTCTCTGTAAGATCCTTCTGCTCCGCTGTCTCCAACCTCTGCTCTCTGCAACAGTCCTTCGGCACCCTAGTTACAAACATCTGCTCTCTTTTACAGTCATTCTGCACCGCCGTCTCCAAACTCTGCTCTCTGTAACAGTTCTCCCGTACTGCAGAATCCAAACTCTGCTCTCTGTAATGGTCTTTCTGTACCCCAGGCTCCAATATCTGCTTTCTGTATCAGTCCTTCTGCACCCCAGTCTCCAACCTCTGCTCTCTATAACAGTCCTTCTTCACCTCAGTCTCCAACCTCTGCTCTCTGCAACAGTCCTTCTACATCGCAGTCTAAAAACTCTGCTCTCTGCAACAGTCCTTCTTCACCTCAGTCTCCAATCTCTGCTCTCTGCAAGCTTCCTTCTGCACCTCAGTCTCCAACTTCTACTCTCTGTACCAGTGCTTCTTCACCTCAGTCTCCAATTTCTGCTCCCTGTAAGATCCTTCTGCAACCCAGTCTCCAAACTCTTCTCTCTTTAACAGTCCTTAAACACCCAAGTCTCAAAACTCTGCTCTCTGTAACAGGCCTTCTGCACCCCAGTCTCCAACCTCTACTCTCTTTATCAGTCCATCTGCATGCCAGTCTCCAACGTCTGCTCTCTGCAATAATCCTTCTGCACCCCAGTCTCTAAACTCTGCTCTCTGTAACTGTCCTACTGCACCTCAATTGCCAACGTCTGCTTTAAGCAACAGTCTTTCTGCACCTCAGTCTCCAATATCTGCTCTCTGCAACATTTCTTCTGCACACCAGTATCAAACCATTGCTCTCTGTAAAAGTCCGTCTGCACACCAGTCTCCAACCTCTGCTTTCTGTGACGATCCTTCTGCACCCCAGTCTCGAACCTTCGCTCTCTGTAACTGTCATACTGCACCTCAGTCTCCAAACTTTTTTCTCTGTAAGATAATTCTGAAACCCAGTCTCCAAAGTCTCCTCTCTGTAACAGTCCTTCTGCACCCCAGTCTTTAACCTCTGCTCTCTGCAAAAGTACTTCTGCACCTAAGTCTCCAAACTCTGCTTTCTACAACAGTACTTCTGCAAACAAATCTCCAACTTCTGCTCTTTGCAACATTCTTTCTGCACCCCAGTCTCCAAATTGTGCTCTCTGTAAAAGTCCTTCTGCACCCCAGTCTCGAACTTTTAATCTCTGCAACGATCCTTCTGTACCTCAGTCTCGAACTTGTGCTCTCTGCAACGATCCTTCTGCACCCCAGTCTGAAAACTCTGCTAGCTGCAACAGTTTGGTTAACCCCAGTCCCCAACATCTGCTTTCTGCAACAGTTCTACTGTACCTCAGTCTGAAAACTCTGCTCGCTGCAATAATCCATCTGCACCCCAGTCTCCAACCTCTGCTCTCTGTAACAGTCCTTCTGTACCTCAGTCTCCAATCACTGCTCTCTGCAACAGTCCTTCTACACCCCAGTCTCCATACTCCAATAGCCCCAACGATCCTTCTGCACCCCAGTCTCCAAACTTTGTTCTCTACATCAGTTCTGATTCACCCCAGACTCCAACCTCTGCTCTCTATAACAGTCCTTCTGTACCACAGTCTCCAACCTCTGTTCTCTGTAAGGGTGCTTATGCACCCCAGTATCCAACCTCTCTTTTCTGTATCAGTCGTTTTGAACCACAGTCTCTAAACTCTGCCCTCTGGAAGAGTCCTTCTGCAACTAAGTCTGCAAACTCTGCTCTCTGCAACAGTCTTTCTGCACCCCAGTCTCCATCCTCTGCTCTCTGCAACAGTCCTTTTTCACCCCAGTCTCCAACATCTTCTCTCTGCAACAGTTATTCTCCACCCCAGTCTCCAAACTTTGCTCTCCATAACAGTCTTTCTGTACTGCATTCTCCAACCTCGGCGCTCTGTAAGGGTACGGTTGCACCCGAGTCTCCAACCTCTGCTTTCTTTGTCAGTCCTTCTGCAACCCAGTCTCCAACCTCTGCTCTGAGTAACTTTGCTTCTGCACCTTAGTCTCCAACCTCTGCTCTCTGCTACAGTCCTTCTAGACACCAATCTCCAACCTCTACTTTCTGCAACAGTCTTTGTACATCCCAGTATAAAATCTCTGCTCTCATCAACAGTCCTTCTGCACCACAGTCTCCAACCTCTGCTCTCTGTAACAATACTTCTGCACCTCTGTCTCCAAACTCTGTTTCTGCAACGGTCCTTCTGCACCTCAGTCTCCAACCTCTACTCTCTGTAACAGTGCTTCTGCACCTAAGATTCCATTCTCTTCTCTCTGTAAGATCCTTCTGCAACCCAGTCTCCAATCTGTGCTCTCTGTAACAGTCCTTCATCACCCCAGTCTCCAAATTCTGCTCTCTGTCACAGGCCTTTTGGACTCCAGTCTCCAATCTCTGCTCTCTGTATAAGTCCATCTGCACCCCAGTCTCTAATGTCGGCTCTCTGCAACGATCCTTCTGCACCCCAGTCTCCAAACTGTGCTCGCTGCAATAGTCCGTGTGCAACCCAGTCTACAACATCTGCTCTCTACATTAGTCCTTCTGCACCTCAGTCTGAACACTCTACTCTCTGCCACGATCCTTCTGCACCCCAGTCTCTAACTTTTCTTCTCTGCAACCTTCGTTCTGAACCCAAGTCTCCAAACTCTGCTCTCTGTAACAGCCCTTCTGTACCGCAGTCTCCAACCTCTCCTCTCTGTAATGGTCCTTCTGCACCCTAGTCTCCAAACACTGCTTACTGCATCAGTCTTTCTGCACCACACTCTCCAACCTCTGTTCTCTGTAACAGTCTTTCTTCACCTAAGTCTCCAACCTCTGCTCTATGCAACAGTCTTTCTGCAACCCACTCTGCAACCTCTGCTTTCTGCAACAATTATTCTGGACCCCAGTCTCCAACATCTGTTTTCTGTATCAGTCCTGCACCACAGTCTCCAAAATCTTCTCTCTGTAACAGTCCTTCTGCACCTCAGTCTCCAACCTCTGCTCTCTGCAACAGTCCTTCTGCACCCCAGTGTCCAACCTCTGCTCTCTGCAGTAATCCTTCTGCACCCCAGTCTCCAACATTGGCTCTCTTCCACAGTCCTCCTGCATTCCAGACTCCAACCTATTCTCACTGCAAAGATCCTTTGGCACCCCAGTCTCAAAACTCTGCTCGCTGCAACAGTTCTTGTGAACCCCAGTCTCCAACATCTTCTCTCTGCAACAGTTCTTCTGTATCTCAGTCTGAAAACTCTGATCTCTGCAACAATCCTTCTGCACCCAGTCTTCAAACTCTACTCTCTGTAACAGTCCTTCTGTACATCAGTCTCCAACCACTGCTTTCTGTAAGACCCTTTTAAACTTAGTCCACCAACTCTGCTCACTGAAACACATTCTGCACCCCAGTCTCCAATCTCTGCTCTCTGTAACAGGCCTTCTGCACCCCAGTCTCAAACCACTGCTCTCTGTAAGAGGAATTCTTCACCGCAGTCTTAAACAGCTACTCTCTGCAATGATACTTGTGCACCCCAGTCTCCAACCTCTGCTCTCTGCAACAGTCCTTCTGCACCCCAGTCTCCAAACTCTGTTCTCTTCAACAGTCGTTCTGCATCCCAGTGTCCAACCTCTGCTGTCTATACCAGTCCTTCTGTACCGGAGTCTCCAACCTCTGCTCTCTTTATTTGTCCTTCTGCACAATAGTCTCCAACATCTGCTTTCTCTATAAGTCCTTCTGCACCCCAGTCTCCAATATCTGCTCTCTTTAACAGTCTATCTGCACCTCAATCTCCAACCTCTGCTTTCTGCAAAAGTCCTCCTGCACCCCAATCTTCAACCTCTGCTCTCTGCAACATTCCTTCTGCACCCCAGTCTCCTACCTGTGCTCTCTGTGAAAGTCCTTCTGTACCCCAATCTCAAACCTCTGCTCTCTGGAACGATGCTTCTGCACCCCAGTCTCTAACCTCTGCTCTCTGCAACGATCTTTCTGCACCTCAGTCTCCAACTTCTGCTCTCTGCAACGATCCTTCTGTATCCCAGTCTCAAATATCTGCACTCTGTAACAGTCCTTCTACACCTCAGTCTTCAACCTCTGCTCTGTGCAACAGTCTTTTTGCACCCCAATCTCCAACATGTGCTCTCTTCAACAGTCTTTCTATACACCAGTCTCCAACTTCTGCTCTCTGTAACAGTCCTTCTGCACCTCAGTCTCCAAATTCTGCTCTCTGAAAGAATCTTCTACAACCCAGTCTCCAAACTCTGCTCTCTGTAACAGGCCTTCTGCATCCCAGTCTCCAACCTCTGTTATCTGTATCAGTCTTTCTTCATTCCAGTCTCCAACCTCTGCTCTCTGCAACGATCCTTCTGCACTCCAGTCTTTAACCTATGCTCACTGTAAGATCCTTCTGCACACCTGTCTCCAACCTCTGCTCTCTGTAACACTCCTCTCTACCACAGTCTCCAACTTCTGCTCTCTGTAAGGGCCCTTCTGCACCTCAGTCTCAGACTTCTGCTCTCTGCAACACTCCTTCTTCACCCCAGTCTCTTAACTTTTCTCACTTCAACAGTTTTTCTGCACCTCAGTCTTTAACCTGTGCTCTCTGTTAAAGTACTTCTGCACCCAATTCTCCAACCTGTGCTCTCTCTAACCATCCTTCTGAACCCAAGTCTTCACATTCTGCTCTTTGCAACGATCCTTCTGCACCACAGTCTCCAAAGTCTGCTCTCTGTAACAGTCCTTCTGCACTCCAGTCTTCAAACTCTGCTTTCTGTAACCGTAATCTGCATCTCAGTCTCAATCCGCTGCTCTATGCAACAGTTCTTCTTCACCCAAGTCTCCAACAACTGCTCTCTGAAAAAGTCCTTCTAAACCCTAGTCTCCACCCTCTGCTCTGTGTAACAGTCTTTGTAAAGCCCAGTCTCCATACTCTGCTCGCCCCAGGGATCTTTCTGCACCGCAATCTCCATCCTCTTCTCTCTGCAACTGTCCTTTTGCACCCCAGTCTCCAGCATCTGCTCTCTGCAACAGTCCTTCTCCACCCCAGTCTCCAACCTCTGCTCTGTGTAACAGTCCTTCTGGACCCCAATCTCCAAACTCTACTCTCTGTAACAGTCCTTCTACACCCCAGTATAAAACCTCTGCTCTCTGCAAAAGTTTTTCTGCACCCCATTTTCCAACCTATTTTCTCTGTAACTATCCTTCTGCACCTCAGCCTCCAAACTCTGCTCTTTGCAAGGGTCCTTCTGCACATCAGTCTCCAACCTCTACTCTCTGAAACAGTGCTTTTGCGCCTCAGTCTCCAACCTCTGCTCTCTGTAAGTTACTTCTGCAACCCAGTCTCCAAACATGGCTCTCTGTAACAGGCCTTGGGCACCCCAGTCTCCAAACTCAGTTCTCTGTATCAGTCCATGTGCACCCCAGTCTCCAACCTCTACTCTCTGCAACGATCCTTCTGCACCCCAATCTGCAACCTCTGCTGCCTGAAACAGTCCTTGTGCAACCCAGTCTCCAACCTCTGCTCTCTTAAACAGTCTTTCTGTACCTCTGTCTCCTACCTCTGCTCTCTGTAAGACCCTTCTGAAAACAAGTGTGAAAACTCTGCTCTCTGTAACACTCCTTCTGCACCCCAGTCTCCAAACTCTGCTCTCTGTAACAGGCCTTCTGCATTCCAGTCTCCAACATCTGCTCTCTCTAAGAGGATTTCTGCACCCCGGTCTCCAACCCCTACTCTCTGCAATGATCCATCTGCACCCCAGTCTCCTACCTCTGCTCTCTAATACAGTCCTTCTGCACCACAGTCGCCTACCTCTGCTCTCTGTAAGATCCTTCTGCACACCAGTCTCCAACCCCTGCTCGCTGTAACAGTCTTTCTGGAACCTAATCTCCAAACTCTGCTCTCTGAAACGGTCTTTCTGCACCCCAGTCTCTAACCTCTGTTTTCTGCAACAGTCTTTCTACACCTCAGTCTCCAAACTCTGCTCTCTGTAACAATGCTTCTGCTCATCAGTCTCCAACCTCTGCTCTCTGTAATGGTCTTTCTACACCTCACTCTCCAACTTCTGTTGTCTGTAATAGTCCTTCTGCACCCCAGTATCCAACCTCTGCTCTCTGTAACAGTACTTGTAAACCCCAGTCTCAAACCTCTGCTCTCTGCAACATTCCTTCTGCACCCAGTATCAAACATATTCTCTCTGTATAAGTCTGTCTGCACCCCGGTTTCCAACCTCTGCTCTCTGTAATGATCCTTATGCATCCCAGTCTCAAACATCCGCTCTCTGTAACAGTCCTTCTGCCCCAAAGTCTCCAAACTCTTTTCTCTGTAAGATCCTTCTGAAACCCAGTCTCCAACATCTGCTATCTGTAACTGTCTTCTGCACCCCAGTCTTTAACCTCTGCTCTCTGCAACAGTCCTTCTGAAACTCAGTCTCCAAACTCTGCTTTCTGCATCAGTCCTTCTGCACCCAAGTCTCCAACCTCTGCTCTCTGTAACAGTCTTTCTGTATCTCAATTTCCAATCTCTGCTCTATGCAACAGTCTTACTGCGCACAAGTCTCCAACATCTGCTCTCTTAAACAGTCCTTCTACACCACAGTCTCAAACTCTGCTCTCTGAAACAGTCCTTCTACACCCCAGTCTCCATACTCTGATCGCCCCAAATATTCTTCTGCACCCCAGTCTCCAAACTCTGTTCTCTACTCAGTTTTTCTGCACCCCAGTCTCCAACCTCTGCTCTCTGTTTCAGAACATCTCTACCACAGTCTCCAACATCTGTTCTCCCTAAGGGTCCTTATGCACCCCAGTATCCAACCTCTGCTTTCTGTGTCAGTTGTTTTGAACCACAGTCTCCAAACTTTGCCCTCTGTAACCGTCCTTCTGCAACTCAGTCTGCAACCTCTGCTCTCGGTAACAGACCTTCCGCACCCTAGTCTCCAACCTTTGCTCTCTGCAACAGTGCTTTTGCACCCCAGTCTCCTACATCTGCTCTCTGCAACAGTCACTCTCCACCTTAGTCTTCAAACTCAGCTCTTTGTAACAGTCCTTCTGTACTGCATTCTCAAACCTCTGCTCTCTGTAAGGGTACTTCTGCACCCGAGTCTCTAACCTCTGCTTTCTGTGTCAGTCCTTCTGCACCACAGTCTCCAACCTCTGCTCTGTGTAACTGTCCTGCACTTCAGTCTCCAAACTCTGCTCTCTGCTACAGTTTTTCTGGACCCCAATCTACAACCACTACTCTCTGCAACAGTCCTTCTACATCCCAGTCTAAAACCTCTGCTCTCTGCAACAGTCCTTCTGCACCTCAGTCTCCAACCTCTGATCTCTGTACCAATTTTTATGCACCTCAGTCTCCAACCTCTTCTCTCTGTAACGGTTCTTCTGCACCTCAGTCTCCAACCTCTACTCTCTGTAACACTGCTTCTGCACCTCAGTCTTCATCCTCTGCTCTCTTAAGATCCTTCTGCAACCCAGTCTCCAATCTCTGCTCTCTGTAGCAGTCCTTCATCACCCCAGTCTCCAAATTCTGCTCTCTCTAACAGGCCTTCTGCACCCCAGTCGCCAACATCTGCTCTCTGTATCAGTCCATCTACACCCCAGACTCCAACGTCTGCTCTCTGCAACGATGCTTCTGCACCCCAGTCTCTAACCTCTGCTCTCTGCAACAGTCTTTGTGCAACCCAGTCTACAACATCTGCTCTCTGCAACAGTTCTTCTGTACTTCAGTCTGAAAACTCTTCTCTCTGCAATATTCCTTTTCCACCCCAGTCTCCAACCTCTGCTCTCTGTAACAGTTCTTCTGCACCTCAGTCCCCTACCTCTTCTTTCAGCAGCAGTCTTTCTGCACCCCAGTCTCCAACCTCTTCTCTCTGCAAAATTCCTTCTGCTCCCTAGTATCAAACCTGTTCTCTCTGTAAAAGTCCGTCTACACCCCAGTCTTTAACCTCTTCTCTTTGTAACAATCCTTCTGCACCTCAGTCTCAAACCTCCACTCTATGTAACAGTTCTTCGGCACCTCAGTCTCCAAACTCTTTTCTCTGTGAGAACTTTCTGAAACTCAGTCTCTAAAGTCTGCCCTCTGAAACAGTAATTCTGCATTCCAGTCTTTAATCTGCTCTCTGAAACAGTCCTTCTGCACCTCAGTCTCCAAGCTCTGCTTTCTGCAATATTCCTTCTGCACTCAAGTCTTCAACCTCAGCCCTCCGCAACATTCCTTCTGCACCCCATTCTCCAAACTGTGCTCCCTGTAAAAGTCCTTCTGCACCCCAGTCTCCAAACTCTTCTTTCTGTAATGATCCTTCTGCACCTTAGTCTTGAACCTCTGCTCTCTGCAATGATCCTTCTGCACCTCAGTCTCCAACTTTTGCTCTCTGCTACAATCTTTCTGCACCCCAGTCTGAAACCTCTGCTCACTGCAACAGTCATTGTGAACCTCAGTCTCCAACATCTGCTTCCTGAAACAGTTGTTCCGTACCTCAGTCTGAAAACTCTGCTCTCTGTCATAATTCATCTGCACCCCAGTGTCCAACCTCTGCTCTCTGTAAGAGTCCTTCTTTACCTCAGTCTCAAATCTCTGCTCTATGCAACAGTCCTTCTGCACACAAGTCTCCAACATCTGCTCTCTTAAACAGTCCTTCAGCAACTCAGTCTCCAACCTCTGCTCTTTGCAACAGTCCTTCTACACCCCAGTCTCCATACTCTGATGGCCCCAAATGTTCCTTCTACACGCAAGTCTCCAAACTCTGTTCTCGACATCGGTTCTTATGCACCCCAGACTCAAACCTCTACTCTCTGTAACAGTCCTTCTGTACCACAGTCTCCAACCTCTGTTCTCTGTAAGGGTCCTTATGCACCCCAGTATCCAAACTCTGCTTTCTCTATCAGTCCTTTTGAATCACATTCTCCAAACTCTGCCCTCTGTAACTGTCTTTCTGCAACTCAGTCTGCAAACTCTCCTCTCTGCAACAGTCCTTCTGCACCCCAGACACCATCCTCTGCTCTCTACAACAGTCATTTTGCACCCCAGTCTCCAACATCTGCTCTCTGCAACAGTCATTCTCCACCCCAGTCTACAACCTCTGCTCTCTTTAAAAGTCCATCTGTACTGCATTCTTCAACCTCTGCTCTCTGTAAGGGTACTTCAGAACCGGAGTCTCCAACCTCTGTTTTCTGTGTCAGTCCTTTTGCACCCCAGTCTCCAACCTCTGCTCTCTGCAACGATCCTTCTGCATCTCAGTCTCCAACTTCTGCTCTCTGCAATGATCCTTCTGCACCCCAGTCTGAAACCTCTGCTCCCTGCAACAGTTCTTGTGAACCCCAGTTTTCAACATATGCTTCCTGAAACAGTTGTTCTGTACCTCAGTCTGAAAACTCTGCTCTCTGCCATAATCAATCTGCACCCCAGTGTCCAACCTCTGCTCTCTGTAACTTTCCGTCTGTACCTCAGTCTCAAATCTCTGCTCTATGCAACTGTCCTTATGCACAGAAGTCTCCAACATCTGCTCTCTGAAACACTCCTTCAGCAACTCAGTCTCCAAACTCTGCTCTCTGCAACAGTCCTTCTTCACCCTAGTCTTCATACACTGCTCGTCCCAACGATCCTTCTGCACCCCAGTCTCCAACCTCTGTTCTCTACATCAGTTCTTCTGCACCCAAGTCTCCAAACTCTGCTCTCTGTAACACTCCTCTGTACCGCCTTCTTTAACCTCTGTTCTCTGTAAGAGTCCTTATGCACCCAAGTATCCAACCTCTGCATTCGGTATAAGTCATTTTGCACCACCGTCACTAAATTCTTCCCTATCTAACAGTCCTTCTGCAACTCAGTCTGCAACCTCTGCTCTCTGCAACAGTCCTTCTGTACCCCAGTCTCAATGCTCTACTATCTGCAACAGTCCTTTTGCACCCCACTCTCCAACATCTGCTTTTTGCAACAGTCATTCTCCACCCGAGTCTCCAACCTCTGCTCTCTCTAATAGTCCATCTGTACTGCATTCTACAACCTCTGCTTTCTATAAGGGTACTTCTGCACCGGAGTCTCCAACCTCTGTTTTCTGTGTCAGTCCTTCTGCACCCCAGTCTTCAACGTCTGCTCTGTGTAACTGGCCTTCTGCACCTTAGTCTCCAACCTCTGCTCTATGCTACACTCTTTCTGGACCCCAATATCCAACCTTTACTCTCTGCAACAGTCCTTCTACATCACAGTCTAAAAGCTCTGCTCTCTGCAACAGTCCGTCTGCACCTCAGTCTCCAACATCTGCTCTCTGCAAGGTTCCTTCTGCACCTAAGTCTCCAACCTCTGCTCTCTGTAACAGTGCTTCTGCACCTCAGTCTCAAAACTCTGCTCTCTGTAAGATCCTTCTGAAACCCAGTCTCCAAACTCTGCTCTCTGTACCAATCCTTAAACACCCCAGTCTCAAAACTCTGCTCTCTGTAACAGGCCTTCTGCACCCCAGTCTCCAAAGTCTGCTCTCTTTATCAGTCCATCTGCACCCCAGTCTCCAACGTCTGCTCTCTGTAACGATCCTTCTGCACCCCAGTCTCCAAACTCTGTTCGCTGAAACAGTCCTTGTGCAACCCAGTCTACAAAATCTGCTCTCTGCAACATTTCTTCTGTACCTCAGTCTGAAAACTCTGCTGTCTGCAATAATCCTTCTGCACGCCATTCTCCAACCTCTGCTCTCTGTAACAGTGCTTAAACACCTCAGCCTCCAAATTCTGCTTTAAGCAACAGTCCTTCTGCACCACAGTCTTCAACATGTGCTCTCTGCAACAGTCCTTCGACAACCCAGTCTCCAACCTCTGCTCTCTGTAACAGTCCTTCTACACCACAGTTTCAATACTCTGCTCGCCCAAACTATCCTTCTGCACCCCAGTATCAAACCATTGCTCTCTGTAAAATTCGTCTCCACCCCAGATTTTAACCTATACTCTCTGTAACGATCCTTCTGCACACCAGTCTCGAAACTCCGCTCTCTGTAACAGTCCTTCTGCACCTCAGTCTCCAAATTCTATTCACTGTAAGATACTTCTGAAAAACAGTCTCCAACGTCTCCTCTCTGTAACAGTCCTTCTGTACCCCAGTCTATAAACTCTGCTCTCTGCAACAGTCCTTCTGCACCTCAGTCTCCAACCACTGATTTCTGCAACAGTCCTTCTGCAAACAAATCTCAAACCTCTGCTCTTTGCAACATTTCTTCTGCACCCCAGTCTCCAACCTGTGCTCTCTGTAAAAGTCCTTCTGCACCCCAGTCTCCAAACTCTGCTCTCTGTAACTATCCTTCTGCATCCCAGTCTCGAACCTCTTCTCTCTGCAACGATCCTTCTCTACCTCAGTCTTGAACCTTTTCTCTCTGCAACGATCCTTCTGCACCCCAGTCTGAAACCTCTGCTAGCTGCAACAGGCCTTGTGAACCCCAGTCTCCAACATGTGCTTCCTGCAACAGTTCTTCTGTACCTCAGTCTGAAAACTCTGCTCTCTACAATAATCAATCTGCAACCCAGTCTCCAAACTCTGCTCTCTGTAACAGTCCTTCTGTAACTCAGTCTCCAATCACTGCTCTCTGCAACAGTCCTTCTACACCCCAGTCTCCATACTCTGATCGCCCCAATGGTCCTTCTGCACGCCAGTCTCCAAACTCTGTTCTCGACATCGGTTCTAATGCACCCCAGACTCCAACCTCTATTCTCTGTAACAGTGCTTCTGTACCACAGTCTCCAACCTCTGTTCTCTGTAAGGGTCCTTATGCACCCCAGTATCCAAACTCTGCTTTCCGTATCAGTCATTTTAAACCACAGTCTCCAAACTCTGCCCTCTGTAACCGTCCTTCTGCAACTCAGTCTGCAACCTCTCCTCTCTGCAACAGTCCTTCTGCACCCCAGATTTTATCCTCTGCTCTCTGCAACAGTCACATTGCACCCCACTCTGCAACATCTGCTCCCTGCATCAGTCATTCTCCACTCCAGTCTCCAACCTCTGCTCTCTGCAATAGTCCTCCTACACCCCAGTCTCCATACTCTGCACACACCAATGATCATTCTTAACCACAGTCTCCAACGTCTGTTCTCTGCAAAAGTCCATCTACACCCCAGTCTTAAACCTCTGCTCTCTGCAACAGTCTTTCTACACCTCAGTCTCCATAATCTGCTCGCCCCAACGATCCATCAGCACCCCAGTCTCCAACCTCTACTTTCTACATCAGTTCTTTTGCACCCCAGTCTCCAACCTCTGCTCTCTGTAACAGTCCTTCTGTACGGCAGTCTCCAACCGCTGTTTTCCATAAGGGTCCTTATGCACCCCAGTATCCAACCTCTGCTTTCTGTATCAGTCGTTTTGCACCACAATTTCAAAACTCTACCATCTGTAACAGTCCTTCTTCAACTCAGTCTGCAACCTCTGCTCTCTGCAACACTCCTTCTGAAACCCAGTCTCCATCCTCTGCTCTCTGCAACAGTCCTTTTTCACCCCAGTCTCCAAAATTTGCTCTCTGCAGCAGTCCTTCTTTACCCCAGTCTCCAACCTCTGCTCATTGTAACAGTCTTTCTGTTCCATATTCTCCAAACTCTGCTCTCTGTTGCAGTCCTTATACACCCCAGTCTCCAACCTCTGCTCCATGTAACAGTCCTTCTGCACCCCAGTCTCCAACCTCTGCTCTTTGTAACAGTCTTTCTGCACCATATTCTCCAACCTCTGCTCTCTGTTACAGTCTTTGTATACCGCAGTCTTCAACCTCTGCTCTCTGTAACGGTCCCTCTGCACACCAATTTCTAACCTCTACTTTCTATAACAATCCTTCTGTACCTCAGTCAACAAACTCTGCTCTCTGTAACCATCTTTCTGCACCTCAGTCTCCAACCTCTGCTCTCTGTAACAGTACTTCTGCACCTCAGTCTTAAACCTCTGCTCTCTGCACGATCCTTCTGCACCCCAGTCTCAAACCAATGCTCTCTGTAACTGTCGTCCTGCACCTCAGTCACCAAACTCTGCTCTCTGTAAGATCCTTCTGCAACCCAGCCTCAAAACTCTGCTCTCTATAACAGTCCTTCTGCAACCCAGCCTCAAAACTCTGCTCTCTATAACAGTACTTCTGCAACCCAGTCTCCAACCTCTGCTCTATGTAGCAGGCCTTTGCACCCCAATCTCCAAACTCTGCTCTCTGAAACAGTTCTTCTGCACACCAGTCTCCAACCTCTGCTCTCTGTAAGGGTCCTTCTGCACCCCAGTCTCCCACCTCAGCTTTCTGTATCATAATTCTTCACGCCAGTCTCCAACGTATTCTCTGTGTAACAGTCCTTCTGCATCTCAGTCTCCAAAATCTGTTCTCTGAAACAGTCCTTCTGAACCCCAGTCTCCAACCTCTGCTTTCTGCAACATTCCTTCTGCACCCTAGTATCCAACCTGTTCTCTCTGGAACAGTCCTTCTGCACCCAAGTCTCTCACATCTGCTATCTGTAACAATCCTTCTTCAGCCCAGTCTCTACCTCTGCTCTCTGCAACGATTCTTCTGCAACTCAGTCTCCAACTAGTGCTCTCTTCAACGATTTTTCTGCACCTCACTCTCCAACCTCTGCTCTCTGTAACAGTTTTTCTGCACCTCAGTCTCCAACCTCTGCTCTCTGTAACTGTCCTTCTGCACCCCAGTTTCCAACCTCTGCTCTCTGCAACGATCCTTCTGCACACCAGTCTCCAACAGCTCCTCTCCTTAACACTCCTTCTGCACCCCAGTCTCCAAATTCTGTTCTCTGTAAGGTCCTTCTGCACCCCAGTTTCCAAACTCTGCTCTCTGTAACATTCCTTCTCCAACCCAGTCCCCAACCTCTGCATTCTTAAACGGTCCTGCTGCAACCCCGTCTCCAAACTCTGTTCTCTGAAACAGTCTTTCTGCTCCCCAATTTCCAATCTCTACTCTCTGTAACAGTCTTTCTGTACCACGGTCTCCAGCTTCTGTACTCTGTAATGGTCTTTCTGCACCCTAGTCTCCAACCTCTGCTTTCTGTATCAGTCCTTCTGCACCACAGTCTCCTAACTCTGCTCTCTATTACAGTCCTTCTGCACCTCAGTCTCCAAACTCTGATTTCTGTAAGATCCTTCTGCAACCAAGTCTCCAAACTCTGCTCTCCATAACAGTCCTTCTGCACACCAGTCTCCAACCTCTGCTCTCTGCAACGATTCTTCTTCACCCCAGTCTCCAACCTCTGCTCTCTGCAACAGTCATTCTGCACCCCAGTCTCCAAAATCAGCTCTCTGCAACACTCCTTCTGCACCTCAGTCTGAAATCTCTGTTCTCTGCAAGGACCGCCCTTCACCACAGTCTCCTTCCCCTCCTCTCTGTAACAGTCCTTCTGAACCTCAGTCTCCAACCTCTGCTCTCTTTAAGATCCTTATGCAACAAAGACTCCAAACTATGCTCTCTGTAACAGTCCTTCTTCACAACAGTCTCCAACCTCTGCTCTCCGTAACAGGCCTTCTGCACCCCAGTCTCCAAACTCTGCTCTCTGCAACAGTCCTTCTACACCCCAGTCTCCATATTCTGCTCGCCCCAATGATCCATCAGCACCCCAGTCTCCAACCTCTACTTTCTACATCAGTTCTTTTGCACCCCAGTCTCCAACCTCTACTCTCTGTAACAGTCTTCTGTATGGCAGTCTCCAACCACTGTTCTCCGTAAGGGTCCTTATGCACCCCAGTATCCAACCTCTGCTTTCTGTATCAGTCGTTTTGCACCACAATTTCAAAACTCTACCATCTTTAACAGTCCTTCTTCAACTCAGTCTGCAACCTCTGCTCTCTGCAACACTCCTTCTGAAACCCAGTCTCCATCCTCTGCTCTCTGCAACAGTCCTTTTTCACCCCAGTCTCCAAAATTTGCTCTCTGCAGCAGTCCTTCTTTACCCCAGTCTCCAACCTCTGCTCATTGTAACAGTCTTTCTGTTCCATATTCTCCAAACTCTGCTCTCTGTTGCAGTCCTTATACACCCCAGTCTCCAACCTCTGCTCCATGTAACAGTCCTTCTGCACCCCAGTCTCCAACCTCTGCTCTTTGTAACAGTCTTTCTGCACCATATTCTCCAACCTCTGCTCTCTGTTACAGTCTTTGTATACCGCAGTCTTCAACCTCTGCTCTCTGTAATGGTCCCTCTGCACACCAATTTCTAACCTCTACTTTCTATAACAATCCTTCTGTACCTCAGTCAACAAACTCTGCTCTCTGTAACCATCTTTCTGCACCTCAGTCTCCAACCTCTGCTCTCTGTAACAGTACTTCTGCACCTCAGTCTTAAACCTCTGCTCTCTGCACGATCCTTCTGCACCCCAGTCTCAAACCAATGCTCTCTATAACTGTCGTCCTGCACCTCAGTCACCAAACTCTGCTCTCTGTAAGATCCTTCTGCAACCCAGCCTCAAAACTCTGCTCTCTATAACAGTCCTTCTGCAACCCAGCCTCAAAACTCTGCTCTTTATAACAGTCCTTCTGCAACCCAGTCTCCAACCTCTGCTCTATGTAGCAGGCCTTTGAACCCCAGTCTCCAAACTCTGCTCTCTGAAACAGTTCTTCTGCACACCAGTCTCCAACCTCTGCTCTCTGTAAGGGTCCTTCTGCACCCCAGTCTCCCACCTCAGCTTTCTGTATCATAATTCTTCACCCCAGTCGCCAACGTCTTCTCTGTGTAACAGTCCTTCTGCATCTCAGTCTCCAAAACCTGCTCTCTGCAACAGTCCATCTGAACCCCAGTCTCCAACCTCTGCTTTCTGCAACATTCCTTCTGCACCCTAGTATCCAACCTGTTCTCTCTGGAACAGTCCTTCTGCACCCAAGTCTCTCACATCTGCTCTCTGTAACGATCTTTCTTCAGCCCAGTCTCTACCTCTGCTCTGTGCAACGATTCTTCTGCAACTCAGTCTCCAACTAGTGCTCTCTTCAATGATTTTTCTGCACCTCAGTCTCCAACCTCTGCTCTCTGCAACGATCCTTCTGCACACCAGTCTCCAACGGCTCCTGTCCTTAACACTCTTTCTGCACCCCAGTCTCCAAATTCTGTTCTCTGTAAGGTCCTTCTGCACCCCAGTTTCCAAACTCTGCTCTCTGTAACATTCCTTCTCCAACCCAGTCTCCAACCTCTGCATTCTTAAACGGTGCTGCTGCAACCCAGTCTCCAAACTCTGTTCTTTGAAACAGTCCTTCTGCTCCCCAATTTCCAATCTCTGCTCTTTTTAACAGTCTTTCTGTATGACGGTCTTCAACTTCTGCACTCTGTAATGGTCTTTCTGCACCTTAGTCTCCAACCTCTGCTTTCTGTATCAGTCCTTCTGCACCACAGTCTCCTAACTCTGCTCTCTGTTACAGTCCTTCTGCACCTCAGTCTCCAAACTCTGCTTTCTGTAAGATCCTTCTGCATACAAGTCTCCAAACTCTGCTCTCCATAACAGTCCTTCTGCACACCAGTCTCCAACCTCTGCTCTCTGCAACAGTCATTTTGAACCCCAGTCTCCATAATTGGCTCTCTGCAACACTCCTTCTGCACCTCAGTCTGAAATCTCTGTTCTCTGCAAGGACCGCCCTTCACCGCAGTCTCCTTCCTCTGCTCTCTTTAACAGTTTTTCTGAACCTCAGTCTTCTACCTCTGCTCTCTGTAAGATCCTTATGCAACAAAGACTCCAAACTATGCTCTCTGTAACAGTCTTTCAGCACTACAGTCTCCAACCTCTGCTCTTCGTAACAGGCCTTCTGCACCCCAGTCTCCAACCTCTGCTCTCTGTAACAGGCCTTCTGCACCCCAGTCTCCAACTTCTGCTTTCTGCAACAGTCTTTCTAAACCCTAGTCTGTAAACTCTGGTCTCTGCAACAGACCTTCTGCACCCCCGTCTCTAACCTCTGCTGTCTGCAACCATTTTTTTTCACACTTGTCTTCAAACTCTGTTCTCTGCAATAGTCTTTCTGAACCCCAGTCTCCAACATCTGCTCTCTGCAACAGTCCTATTGCACCTCAGTCTGAAAACTCTTCTCTCTGCAGTGATCCTTGTGCTCCCCAGTCTCCATACTCTGCCTTCTATAAGATCCTTCTGCAACCAAGTTTTCAAACTCTGCTCTCTGCAACAGTTCTTCTACACCCCAGTATTTTACATCTACTCTCTGAAAGAGTCCTTCTACACCCCTGTCCAAATGCAAAAGAATGAGACCTGAACTATTGCTCACCCTGCAAAAAATCAACTCAAATTGCATTAAAGACCCAGGCACTAGACCAGAAATTATGCAGTTTCCAGGAAAAAACAAAGTCAATACTCCAACCTACAGGCAGAGGTAATGACTTTCTCAATAGGATTCCAAAGCTAAGGAGATAACACCAAAAGTTAGCTATTAGGCTAGCATCAAATTAAGAAGGTTCTGCACAGCAAAGTAGACAATTAGAATATGAAGAGAGAAACTACGGAAAAGGAGAAAATCTTTATGAGGGGCTCTTCTAAAAGGGGATGAATATTCAGAATATTAATAAAGAACTCAAAAAACTTAACATCAAACCCACAATTATTAAATAACCCAATTATCAAATAACCCAATTATTAAATGGGAAACTAAATGAACTAAATAGACACGTCTTAGAAGAAAATATGTGGGTTGCCAACAAATATATGAAAATAGTTGCAAGTCAAGACTACCCTGAGATTTCATCTCACTTCACTGACAAAGGCAACCACCAAGAATACAAACAGAAATGAGTGTGACAAGGAGAGAATTGGAGAGAAAGGAGCAGTCTCACCCTGTTGGTGGGCATGTAAATCAGCACAACTATTATGGAAATTGGGATGGAGGCTCCTAAGGAGTAGCCATGGACCACCCTGCAACCCAGCTCTACCTCTGCTTGGTATTTATCACAGCGGATCGAAGTCATCATACTATAATGACACATACATGCCCATGAACCAGCCGAGGTGACAGCAGTGGAAGAATGGATAAAGAACATCTGGTATATGCACACTGGAATTTCATTCAGCCATAAAGAAGAACGAAATTATGTCATGCTGGAAGATGGATGGATCTTCAGAACAGTAAGGGAAATAAGCAACTCAGAAAGTTAAGGGCCGTATGTTTTTCCTGTGTTAAAGCTAGAGGGGGAAAAGGAAGAAAGTTGGGAAGGGAGTCTCTTCATTAAACTTGAAGGAAGATCAGTAGAGTCAAGGCACCAGGGGAGGAGGTGAGGAAAAGGGAAATATAGGAATGATATTGGCCAAAGTTCACGGTTATTGTGTGTGCATGTTCAAATATGTGTCAGCAAATCCCAACATTATGGATCACTACAATGCACCAATGAAGTGTGAAAAGAAGAGTTTCACATTACATGGGACAGGCACTATTCTAGGAGGGAGCCCATTTTTTCCCGTCTATAAATACCATGATCATTTACCACTGTCAAAAATCTCTACAGATTCGAATGTTCTGATAACTGCTCCACCACGTGACCTCTTCTATTTCAGGGTCCCCTTATTCTCACTGAAATCAGAGAGCCCGTTTCAACCATGCCATCTGTTAATGTCTTCCCAGGCTGCTGAGGACAGCGGCAGCGGGTTTCACAAAAATCTGGTGCTGCCTTCTGAACGCATGTCCAGGAGGCCTTGGCAAAGGCTGGTGCTCCAGGCCCTCCTCCAGATCCAGCTGTGAGGCCAGGGAAGGGGTCACCTAACACGCCATCCAACACCTTATTTATTTCTGATCACCATCCTCTCTATTATTCCAGGATCATATTGGTCATTGAACTTAAGCAAACACTGAGTCCAGATTTCAGTCCATCAACCAAAGAGAGTCTAATAGCCACTTCCTTTGGCTTAGGAAAATCCTTGGCCTTAACACTTCTGGTGATTACATCCCTGTGACTGCATTCAAGATGATTCAGCAATATGTCCTGACTTCTTTGGTGTAGAAGACTCAAACAATTTCTCTTGTATATTCTTAATTCCCCTATTAACAAAATACAATAAAATATTTACCTTTTATTTTGGTGTGACCCTTATACTCTCCTGGGCTATATTTTATACTTGTACCTGAGGCATTCTAGGATCAGACCCCAATTAAGAGTCTGGTGACAATGTGGGATGATGGATGAGCATCTTAAAGACAATTGGGCTGGGGATGTGGCTCAAGCAGTAGTGCGCTTGCCTGGCACGCGTACGGCCCGGGTTCGAACCTCAGCACCACATACCAACAAAGATGATGTGTTCGCCGAGAACTAGAAAATAAATATTAAAAATTCTCTCTCTCTCTCTCTCTCTCTCTCTCTCTCTCTCTCTCTCTCTCTCTCTCTCTGTCTCTCTTTCCCCCCCTCCTCTCCTCTCTTCTCTTCTCTCACTCTCTCTTAAAAAATAAATAAAGACAACTGCTCAGGTAGAGTCACCATAGGGTCTTCAATTTACGGAAAGCTAGTCTACTCAGGGGAGGCTGGGCTGCTTCTGACAGTAAAGAGCGTTAATAGAGATTTCAGGGTTCAAGTCTCTGAGATTTGTCTAATTCCACTGGTATTTTGCCATTCTAATTAACAACATCCCAATCATTGCCCCATTAATGTCCTAATTGACATAAGAGAGACCTGGAGAAATTGTGGGTTTATAATTTTCTTTGTACTTCTGCAATTTGGAGAATTGGATGTTTTATTCTGATATTAACCTTTATCAGTTTCCAAAGAAAAAATATTTTTCATGAGCTGAACCTGACTTGAAGGAGGAATATAATTCTTGAACCTATCATTTTCTTTCTGTAAGTCTCCCACTCCAGTCAGTAACAGCAGTCTGTAGTCATGTTGTAATGTTCATTCCCACCCTGAAGGTCGATGTTGTTATTCCAAAGCTCAGTTTTCCATAGACATTTGATTTCAGGCCATGATAACTTAAAGTCTCTGTTGGGTCATTGCACACCAAAAATTATCAGATCTCCTGTCCCATTGGCTGTGACATAATCAACATATTCAATTCCCTCAGGTCAGATAACAAAACTACCTTCTCAGATCTGTTATCTAGAACCATCTCTGATGTAAATCACTATTGTGGTTAGTGCCACCGTGGTCAGGTAGAGATGAAGAATGACTATTGATGTCTTAGGGTAGAGGAAGTTGACACAGAAGAAAGTTATAAAATGGTTGGGAGATCTGGAGGAAAAAAGGAAAACAGGGCAGGTGACACCACCCCATATATGGAAACCCTAACATCCCTGGAAAGAGGCACTCATTCCACGCTACTGTGACCCACATTCAGGAACAGCTGTCTAGGAGCCTGCACACACAGCTTCTGGCACCAAGGAGATTAGTTCCTGCCTCTAAAGGGCTGGTTTGCTGCTGCTGCTATGGGATCCATAAGAACCCGCTTTCTTCATTTCCTTTCTTCCTTTCTGCCTAGTGTTTGGCTGATCTTGACAGAACCTTTTATAAAGGAGGCCTGCAAGCAAGGGAGTGTGGGAAACTAGGTTCTCGTACTTTCTGTCCCTCTGGTGTGGGGAGAACACAGAAAAACAGAGATGGTGCTGAACACCCACACAAGGTGTCCAACAAACTTTAACCTGAAAGTGGGAAAAGGGTGTTTGTGAAAAGAGAAGAGAGAAAGGAGTCTCAGAGATTTTAAAAGCGGGAGTTGGAGTTGAAGCTCCAGATACAGACTCTCTAATCAGGTGCCTACAAGTCCCTGGGAGGCATCTTTTTTAGATGACTGTATACTCCAGTTTGAAGATTGGTCTATACTGTGATCGTGCAAAGGGATGCACACCCTCCAGCAAGCTTCTTAAGGGCACTCTGGACCTCATTGCTTCTCAGGCTGTGAATGACGGGGCTCAACAGGGGGCTCACCGCACAGAAGAGCAAAAAGACCAGGGTGTCCATGTCCAGCCTTCTCTGGGCCTGTCATAGTGAAAGTTGGCTGTTCCATAGAAGACCACCACGACAGTAAGGGGGGACGCAAAGGTGGAGAAAGCCTTCCTCCTGCCCTGGGAAGAGGGAATCCCCAGGATGGCCACCATGATGGGTGTGTAGGAGCCTGCAGTTAAAAGGCAGGGGCTCAGGCTCATTGTGGCAATGACAACGTGGAGCACAGACCCCTTGACAGAGGTATCTGAGAAGGAGAGCTTCAGGAGCAATGGGGTGTCACAGAGAAAGTGGCTGAACTGCTGGGGCCCACACAGAGTGAGTGTGATGGCCAGCATCGTGTGTGTGACCAAATTCACCAGCCCACACAGCCAGGACCCAGTCACCTGGCCAACACAGAACTTCACACTCATGATGACTGGGTACTGAGGAGGACGGCAGGTGGCCACACAGCAGTCATAATGGCCACACAGCCAGTATGAAGCCTTCTGTACCAGCACTTGTCACCAAGAAGAAGATCTGGGAAAGGCAGCCCTCATAAGAAATGGCCTTCTTTTCCCAGAAGAAGTTCACCTGCAGTACTGGGAGGGTGGTGGATGTTTAGCAGAAGTCCAAGAAGCTCAAATTGCTGAGGAAAAAGTACATTGGAGTGTGGAGAGCAGGACTGACCCTGGTGGCCACTATTATGAGCATGTTCCCCAGGAGAGTGGTCAGGTAAATGACCAGAAAGAGCAGAAAGAACCAGCCCAGTAGGTTGGAGTTGTTGGAAAATCCCAAGAAGATGAATTCAGTGAAAAATAATTGATTGCTCATTTCCAATGGTATCATAGCTACAAAACAGAGAAAAAGAGACCATGAGGAGAATGGACTGAGAGCACTCCAAACAGGCTTGTTAATCTGCAGCATCATGGCAAATAATATTTTATACAGAGATGCCTGGACTCTGGAAAGAGACATATAGGAGTGACTTTAGAGAGAGCATAACTTCTCACAGACTTTTGCATGGGTACTCTTTTGTAAGAATAAATGGAGACTTGGTCAAAATGCACAACCAGCTATCAACCTCTGTGTCTCATTGAATCTGTAGTATCTCCCTCCTAACACTGTGGTTCACTGTGATGAATTCTTTTTTGTATGTCTGTTATTTCAAGTAATAAGTTTTCATTGTGGAAAAATGAAGAAAATGCAGAAAGTTATTCAGAAGAATAGAACAGGTAACAAAATCAAAGCTCTCTTTGCATTCATCCCATTCTACCTCTATCTATCTTTCCAATATCCAAAGCAAAATTTCCCAATATTGTTGTACTCTATTTAGTTGTTTGCCTTGTAATCTTAATTTCCTAACATGAAATTAATTTAATATCTTCCTTTTTATTGAACATAGAAACCTTCCATTCCATTTACTATCATAACTATTGGAATAGAAGCTTTCATACATATGTATCTGTGATCATCTCTGATTATTTCTTAAAAGTTAAAATATCAGTCACCTGCTTTTAAATACATTGGTATATTTTTTTCAGTAGAAACTTTTATTTTTATAAGTTTTATAAGATACAAGAAATTTTGACAATTGATATATACTTAGGTATTTTTCTTCTTTAGTATTATAATATTTACCTCACCGAACATTACATTTCCTGAAAAAAAATGATTGATACAATTACTGATTTTCTATCATGTTACCCATGCTAATCCATGATCCATTGTTTTCAACTAAAATTTCTGTTTCTTTTTCAATCTTAAATGAAAAATATTATAGTAAAACAGTAGGTTCTTGGTCCAGATAGATGTGGATTGAAATTCATCTGTTGTTTACTAGATGTTGTTTGTAAAAAAGTCAGCTTATCTCTATTCCTCAGTTTGTTCCTTGCTTAGCATATTAATGATGTCCATTTCACAAGTGCTGAAAAAAGTTTTGAGATAATATAAGCTATGTGTCTGTCACATTACATTTACACAATGCCTTTTATCAAGATAGAAAATGTCTATCCATTTTTTACTAGTAGTTTTTTATTTTTTTTTTGGTTATGTTTTCTGGGTTTTGAATTCAGAGCCTTATGCATACTAAGCATGCACTCTAAAACTAGACTTTGCACCTAGTTTCATTTAGTTATAGTTTTTATCATAGATACTGAATTTTTTTATTTTGTCTGCATCTATTGAAGTGATATATATTTTTTCTTATTTAGTCTTTTACTATGGAAATTCGGTTGATTGAATTTTTGAATATTGAACCAGCCTTGCATTCTGGGATTGATCTCAATTGACTGTAATGTTATCCTTATTCTATATGGCTGAGTTCAGTTTGTTAATATTGTTCCCTGCTTGCTTTTGTGTATTCTATTTTCGCTGTTCTCCAGAGATAATCTATTTCTTGAAGAATTCTCAGCTGTATTCTACTGTTATTTTCAGTCAATGCATGTTAGTGGACTAGTGGAAAACAGAGAAGGGATTTCTGATGTTTCCAGGAAGCCCTGCCTTAGGTACTGTAAACTCAGTCACAGGGATATGGCCTTCACAGTGACCCACTTTCTAGCAATATGGCTGAGCCTATTTCTTATTTCTCCCGACGTTAGACAATTTGGCCTGTTCCTTTCCATAGCTACAAAGGTTTTCCATTGAGTGTTCTAATGTAACAGTTTCTGTTACCCTTGCCCCTGAAGATTACAGCTTTTGTTCTATGCAAAAAATCAGAAAATGGGTCTGGGAAAAGTTTTGGCTGCTGTTGCTGCTCTTTATCCCTCAGCCTATCCAAGAAATGATACTGTTAAAGACACTTTCTCAGAATACTTTCCTATCTTCCTGGGAGCATTTGGTGGAATCCATGGAGAAAAAGAAAAAAATACAAACATCTTATGTCTATAGCCCTCTGGGTCTTTATGCTCTTAAACCAGTCTATACTTAGTCTTTAGCAATCCATTAACTATTTTTTATTTGAGTTTTTTTTTTTATAAATAAACTCCTATGTATCTAGTGGGTTCTCCCATAGTTAAAAAAATGCCTGGATTATTTTGGTTGCTTATCTCTCCCCAGACTTTGATTAGTTGTTTGCTTTATAATCTTCATCCCTAAAAGTCAAGGAAAGTCATTAATTTGCATTTTCTCCTGCTTTTTTTGGTAATTATAATGATGAAAACAACATACTTTCTCGCTATTTCGATAGATAGTCAAGGTGAAATTTGAAGTCTATACACTTACTTTTCAAAAATATTTAGTAATTTCTAATTTAGTTAAATATGTAGTTATTCTATTCAAAACAATTCCATTACTAGCATATTTCAATGGAAATTAATGCACAGTTGACAAAAATTCTTGTGTAAAAATTCATGATAACTCAAACAAATATTATGCCTTCAAAAGAAGGACAGAAGACAAATCACGCTTTATCATGCAGTGGAATAATTCAGTTACTTTAGAAACACAAATACTGGAACATTAATAACATTGACAAATCTAAAAAAAATTTTCTGGGTGAAAGAAGTCAGATACAAAATATATACTGTATGTTTCCTTTAAATAAATTTCAAAAATTAGTAAAACAGCTATAATGGTCAAGTAATAATGGTGTTTTTTTTTTTTTTTTGGAGCTCAGGGGTGATATCAGTTGAAGCATGAAAGAATTTTCTAAAGTGATGGAAATGTTTTATATCCTGATTTTTTGGTAGTTCATATATATGTAAAATATTATAAACCTGTAAACTTTAGATCTGTGCATTCTATGAGTACAAATTATAGTTCTATTTTTAAAAATAGCCTTATTATTAAAATAAGTAATTAATGGGGAAGAGTGGTACCTGCCTGTAATCCCAGGTACTTGGGAGACTAAGGCAGGAGGATCATAAATTTTAAACTCTGCAAGGCCCCCGCCCTAAATAATTGAAAAGGCTGGGGATATAGCTTCATGGTAGAGTGCCACTGGGTTCAATCCCAAGTACTGCAGTAAGTAAGTAAGTAAGTAAGTAAGTAAGTAAGTAAGAAAGTAAGTAAATTGATAAATAGAAGTCAAAGCATTTTTTCAAGATGATTTTTAAATCAGGATTGGTTGGAACCACATCTAAATATTTTTATAGGTCTCTAAGAGGTTAAGTATTTTCTCCCAATTTTTGCATTTCTCTACTTCTTTTTTACCACAGTGATAGTCCAGGACATATCACATTTTACAAGTGACATCAATTGTTTCCTGATCACGATTTGTTTGAAGCAGTGAATGTGATTGGTGGGTGCATTAGGTCTGTATCACAGATACAAAGCCTGGCTCACCATGATGGATGGGCATGTGCATGTGTGTGTGTGTGTGTGTGTGTGTGTGTGTGTGTGTGTGTGTGTGTTATTGGTTGGGGGATTGGTTTTGACTGAGAACACTATCTTATAGTTAGTGGGATGGCAAGTTGGCATCTCAGGCAACATTGATGGCAGAAATCTCAAAGAATATAGCAGGAATCTGCAATCTAAGGTTCAGCAAGATCAGAACACTTGGTTTTCCTACTTGCTATAAATGGAAAGACCCTCACTATTGAGCTTCTCTGAGAGCTGAATCACACTGGGACGGGAGGAGGGAGCCCATTTCCATAGAGATGTACCCTGTTACTATGGACACTCCAGCTAGGCTTCAAAGGGCTGATGGGATAGTACCACTGGATGCTGCCGAACCCTGGGTCATTCTGAGGAGCCTGCTACTTCAGGGGAGGTGGCAGGGTATCAGCCCATGGGGCCGGGACTAGGCTCTGTGAAGCTGTGTCAGGCCTGATTTCTAAGCAAGGTATTTGGCAATAGAAACCTCAGAAAATGTCCTACCCCCCACCATGCCATGGGCCACCAGAGAGCCCAGGTGTGTCTCTGGAAGCCAGGCTTGGGTATGAGCATGGATATCAATGATTGCAGAGTATCAACAATAGGAGACCATAAATCTGTTTCAGGTAAGTGTAGACTGAAAACAGGGACATCTGGAGGGAGATAGACTGGGTTTTAGAAAATCATCAGTTTTGTAGGTCTAGAACACGTAGTTAGACCCACTCATGGAATAGTGCATGTGAGTCCAAGGAGCAGGGGTTGATAACTGTGAAACCTGGTTCCCCAGGTTTTAGACACACCTGTTTAGTTCAAAAGAGTGATCTGAGTGCTAAAACAAGATCAAAATGAAGTGGTCTGTATCTGAAGATGTGCTGTGTTGAAGGTGGGAGAAAATCTCTGAAGCCCTCATGGAGAAGGATATGGAGAACTTTAAAGTCCTAGTTGACGAGGACACGGTAAAGACAACAAATCAGTTTGGGGAGGCTGGCTAGCTGGTGGGATCACTCAGGAAAACAGGAATATGTGAGGAATAGCAAATGTAGAGGAGGCTTTAGTGGATTTGATTTGAGTAATGTTGAATGTGAGTTATCTGTGGGATTATCACGTGTAAATGCCCTTCACAGACAGCCTAGAACTGCAGGTGTGAATTTGGGAGTCATTGTCTTGACGGCAACTGTTACAGCAAAGGGTGAATATGAAATCCCCCAGGAGAATAGAGAAAGTAGAGAAGAAAATAGAGAAAGTAGGGATTCTTATGATACTTGGTGTTCATGAAAATTGTAGTAAATATTTATACAGAAATGACTAAAAACTACACACTATCTAGTTCAGTTGTAGGTATCGCTTTCACTAAATAATTTCCCTAAATAAGAGATTACCTTATTACCATTGATTTACAATAAATCAACTTTGAAATGGAGCTGGAAGCTACATGTACTTGACATTTCTTACATTCTCTGTTTTCTCTATCAACTACCTGGATGAACTTCAAGTCATTTAGAAATCAGTGACATGTACTTTCTTTTAATTCCCCGTATCAAAAAGATCAATATTACAATCTCTTTTATACGTAGATATCTAGATGTTTTTAGAAAAAGAAATAAAATTCCACATAGAAGGCAGTTCCAGCAGATTTTACTATGGGAAATTGGTACATGGTCTGTGGATGTGTAAAAGAGAAAACTCAACGTAAATGTTCAGGGATTTAAAAATAAAATCTCTGAAGTTGTGCATACTGCTATTGTAAAGGTCTTAAATATAAAGGTCAGTTCAGGACGGACAATTTCATGGGGCATTAAAAAAATCTCCCACTGTATGTTATTTTAATTTTATCTACATATAAGTTTTTCCTTGGTTTTACTGGCTAATTTCTTTTACGACAAGGGTGTGGGATAGGGTGAAGGATGATACCCAAACAATTTTCTTTATCCTCTATGCTCTTTATTAATGTAGGGCATTAAATTGAATCATCATCATGGTCACAATTAGAATCCATTATTAACAATAATAACTCATGAATGACACTTTGTGACACAATATGTACTTGCTCCTTAGTATTTATATAATGCAGCATAGGAATTAGATCAACTTAATAGTAAACCCACTGCTCTGCAATAATAATAACCATAATCATCATAATCATCTAGGGCATATTTCATAAAAAAATAATTTGAGTGTGAGTCTTCTTAGATTGCTTCAATACACATAAATGCCTGACTTTCAAAACCTTGTTTAATGTAGTTTAAAGGGGCCTGTTTTCTGTAAAAATTAGATTGAATTTCGGATAATAAATTCTATCAAAACTCAGTGAATTTCTTTGAAAAGATGAATTTTTACATACCTGAATCCAATCAGGATTTTTCAAACTGAGTAACGAATAGAGACACACATTAGATAAAAATACCTAACACTTATTAAATGCCTATAAGACTTTTACATGCATTAACTTATTTGGTTTACACAACAACCTATCAGATAACCTATTATCCCCATTGTACAGAAAATAGAATTGAAATTAATGCACAATATATTAATGCACGTAGGAAAACATCAATGAATCCCTTTAATTTGCATAATGTACATTAATTTGTACATTTAATATGTATTAACAGTTATGATTTAAGAAATAAAAATGAAATTGAGTCAGAAAATTTATCATGTAATAACTATTATTTGTAGTGATACTTTGTTATCTGATGATAATGCCATATATTAGTAAATTGTCTTATTATCTTCAATGCCCAGACATTCTTGTCTTTGGTTCTAATAATTCATTGCACATGATTAATAGGCCAACAAAGCTTTCATTAAAATTCCAAATCTCAGAACCTTAAGAAGCTTAAAGTATTTAAATTTCAATAGAAAGTCGGTGCTTCAATTAAGCACAACTAATTTTAAAATCTAAATATAAACAAAATAAAATAAATAAGTCTAGAGTCTTAAAAGAAGAATATTTTTTTTTTGCTTTGGCAATAAATGAAATGTTTTGCTGACTAACCTTGGGGATTCATTTCCTTAAACGAAAAAAAAAGAAAAATGGGCATGACGAAAACGAGGAAGAATGGTGTGATCATGAAAACCCTTATGTACATTAGGGAAACAATGATTCCTATTTGATCTCAAAAGCACAAGCAATGATTAAAATTTTTAAATCCAATTTTCATGTTGCCAATTAAATTGCTTAAAACACAAACACACACACACACACACACACACACACACAGTAGAAGATCAATTTATTCAGAAAAATATCTGAATAATTTTCAGGTGCTTGTGGCAATGTGAATTTATGACTGTGAAATCTATGAACTATCTGGCCTGGCCCAGAGTTTTCCTCATATACTTAAATGTGGTGTGGGTGCTTGGAGCCGAGGGAAAGATCAGAGGTCATTGTGCAGAACAGTTGGCCTCAGTCATTGAGTTCCAAGTGTCCCCAGTGAAGCTGGTCCAAGAACACACTTTTGGAAAGGCTTGGCTCTTTCACCAAACATGCAGGGATGCCCTTACCCCTAACTGGTAGGTTTTAAATCTTAACAAATTCAACAGGAAAAAGCCTCCCTCCTGTCTTGGAGATTCAGCACTCAACTCAGCATTTAACATCTGTTTCAGTTCTGTTTTTTTGGGGCTGGGGTGTAGGGGGGCAGTTTCCAGAGATTGAACTCAGGGGCTTGACCACTGAGCCACATCCCCAGCCCTATTTTATATTTTATTTAGAGACAGGGTCTCACTGAGTTTCTTGGTGCCTTGTATTTGCTGAGGCTGTCTTTGAACTCACTATCCTCTTGCCTCAGCCTCCTGAGCTGCTGGGTTACAGGCGTGCACCATTGTGCCAGCTCTTTCAGTTCTTTTTATTTCACCTGTGCTTCTTCTAGCATACAGGGGAAAGGGAAGACAAATTATTACCTCTTACGATATGTCAGAGCCTTCTAGTTATAAAATTTTTCAAAATAAAAAATTTTCTTTTCCATTTAGGATTTTTAAAATTTCTTTTCCTGGTAGTGGTTAGTTTCAATTTAAACCAATTTTGTTCCTATAGAGGGTCTAATTTAGTCCTAAGCCAGATCTACTAAGAAACCCAAAGAAGATAAGATCTGATCCCTGTCCTGCTGCGCCCCTCCCCTGACTCAGGCAATGGCAAGGCCCTACTGAGGTGGATGGCGCAAGGCGTCCATCCTCATAAGGAGCGCAGTATTTTTCTGGGAATGGGCTGTTTTGTTTTTGTATTCCTTTAATAAGTATAGTTTTGATTTCTCATATGACCGTTAAGTATAAAGAAAAAATCATGACTTTCCCAATTAATGCAACTACTTCTAAAGCATAGTTCTGTTTGCTCTAAATGCAATGAATTAGCTGTGGAGTGTAAATTGTTAATGTCTAAAGAAAAACTCCCTGTATTCCTGTCAAGGAAGTTTTTAGAAATTAAATTAAAATCTAGAGAAGGAAAATTAATGTTAAGAAGATAGATTAGTGCTTAGTACTGGGCAACTTGTTCTTGTTCCTGTGCACAATGGTCTGTGCTCTTACTTATGTTTGATTAAAAGTAATAACAAATAAACTACTTGCCATACCATGGCACCGGTTCCAGTCAGTAAGTCAAGAAAGAATAGTCAAGGTATAGGCCAATAGTTTGGGACATTTGTAACTATTATTAAAAGTTAACTAAGCAGAAACTGCTCAAAGCAAAACTCTAACTGAAAGTACAAATGCTTGCTTATGCATAAGCCAAGATACATTCTTTTATTCTAATTGTAGCTACGTAATATTTTGTTTTGTTTGAATAATGATTCCTGTTTTGTAACCACAAAGTACTGTAAGCCTGCCAAAATGAAAAGTATATATGATAAACTTCACAAGTAAAATTGGGATCAACACCTTCACTTTGGTGTCGGTGTTGTTTCTCCACCCCCTTTTTTGCCAACTCCTCATCATCCATTTGTCTCCTGAGACGCCCTGTTTGAGCTGGTCTCTGACACTGTCCTTCAACCAACTTACAATCTAATGGGAAGATGAACTCAATATGTGCAGGAAACTTGGTAACAATTCTATGTAATCTACAAATTATCATTATTTTCCCTTAGTGTTTGCTTGGGCAGCTCTGGGAATGGAGCACTTAATACTTGTCAAAGCCCCTCATTCCATCTTGAATATGCGCTCCTCCAGGTCCTAGTTGGGCCTCTCAATTGTGTTCTAAAACTAGGGCAACACCTTGTGTAAATGTGCACTCAGTAAAGGTTTGAAGAATGAAGAAGGTCTGTCAAGTACATCCATGGAGCAGAGTTTTTAAAAGATTCTTTAAAGATGGTACTGTGTGGGACCTAAAGGATCTAACAGAGACTTGACAGAGGCGAGAGGAAATTTCTGTTCAGTGGTTCTGGTGCAGATATCTTGCTGAGAAAAATAAAGCCTCTGTGGGCATAAGTGAGGCAGCATAGCCCAGCGGCTTCTGAGGAACTCAGTGTCTCCTGTCTCCTAAACATATCCCTTATTCAGACCATCGGCGCAATTCCCACAGAAAAAGCAGCTTTGCAACTTTCTTTCCCAATCAGTCATCATAAAGTCAGGTGACCGAGAATGAAGTCACTTATGAGTGACCCCAAAATATAATATTTCTAAAGGAGGGGGGTTGTGTATGAAGTAGATTACTCACAAGCTTCAGGGATTTATTACAGTTAATAAATTGCTTGCAACTCCCCTCCCCAAGCATCCATGTGTTCTAAGATAAAGATGAAAACCAATAGTTAGTTAATGAATACGTTTCTAAACATAACTTCTTCAACAATAATGATTTTTATTTAAACAAATATTTTGGTAGGTCTATTGTTATGCTATATTGTATCATAATGGGAATGTGTCCCTATACTTTCTCCCTAAAAATTATTCCTTTCTGTCCAGCTAATCAAAAGCAGAGGATTAACACTTAGCATTATCTATTGTTTACCATAAGTAATTTTCCACACACATCATCTCACTTAAGGAATTTAGGCATCCCAGGGTTTCTGGTTATGTTTTGGGTTTTCTTCCAGTACTGGAGGTATCATGCTAAATCCCTCAGGTTTTGTGATAACCTCTGAAGTTATTTCTACTCTGGCAATACAAGTAGTATTGTGGAAACTTAGACACACATAAAAAAGCTGCTACGATAGGTCATTACATAAATTCCATCAAAATGGTAATGAAAATATGTACAATATTCTGTAATATGTTTTTAAGGTGTAGGTATATCCTGATTCTGGGATAGTGTTTTTGAAAATTGTGATGGTAAGTAAACTACTTAAAAGGAACTCTCACAGAGAGGCATAGATTTCTGGTTTTGGTGTGGCCCTTGCTGCTCTCCATACTAGCCCCTGGGCTGCAAAGAAAGCTCTTGGTAAAACTAGCTGTTGGTCTCCATTCACCACAAAACGGACCTGTTATTCTGAAAGTTGCCTGTCGCATATCTGTGGCCTCATGAAAGAGTCAAAATCCTCTGATCTCTCACAATTCATTTTCCTGTGATGGACATTTATAGAGGTCTGGGGCTGACCTTTTGGGAATATGCATCGAGCCTTTCCTCTGCAGCTGCTCTGAGACTCCTCAGTGGGCAAATACAACTCAAGGGCAATGGCTTGAGTTCAACTGCATCAATGGAGAGCAGTTAATTCGCTGTTGGATTCATTAATGTCTTGGCAATCACCTGTTCCCACCATGCAGCAAGAAGATCAGCGTCCTCTCTCTTCTGGGATGTGGGTGAGCGAAGTTCAGAGTGAGATTTATGCTAAGAAGTTGTGGGGGGCTGAAACCTCGAGACTGCCTTCCCTTCCCGCTAGAAAGAGAAGGGGTCAGGGTGGGTGTACACTTATTGGGATGGATTTCGCACGGCATATGAAGTTTTTCTTTCATGTTACATATTTTGCCAGATGGATAGATATCAGAAGCCACAATATTAAAAGCATCCCCACTATCTTCAGCTGATCCACTCCTGCTAAGTGCTGATCCCTTACCAAACACTGTATGACTTCGTGCCCCTTAATTTTATGATTCTGCTGATGCTCAGGTCCTGGTGAAGAAATTGTTTGCTATGGAGTTTAAAAGTAGGGGAAAAAAGAGTCATCAAACAGCTCTTTCGGGCACAGATGGATAAAAGACAACAAGCTTGAAAGTCTTGTAGTATTTTACTGCACAAAAATAAAAATAAAAGTATTAGATAAAGAGGTAAGTCTCTAAAACTTAAAATTTTCCATAATACAATGAATTTTTCCTCATGCTTAGGAGAGACACATTAACAGTACTCCTAAAAGATCTTAGAATGATAAGCCATCAGGGAAAGGCAAAGCTAAAGCATATTTGATGAAGCACTTCACACATTCCAGGTTCCTCACAGTAAAAGGAAAGATAATGATGTGTTGTTAAGGGAGTGAGGAAATCAGAAGCTTCATTCACCACTCTTATTAATAAGGTAAGCTGGTTCCACTGGTCTGAAAATGATCTGGAACTTCTTCAGAAAGTCAAATATGGAGTTAACAATCCACCTCTTTCACTCCTACTTACAAACTCATGATAAATAAAAAAGTTGTCTACCAATGATTTGTACAAGAATGTTCATATAATGTTCATATTATATATAATGTTCATATTATACATATGAATCTTATTCATATTAGTCAAAAAGTGAAAATGACCAGGCAGGTCTGTAATCTACCTACTCAAGAAGCTGAGGCAGGAGGATCACAAATTCAGGGACAACCTGGGCAAATTTGCAAGATCCTGTCTCAAAATAAAAAATTTAAAAGGGTTGGGCTTTGGATTAGTGGTAGAACATTGTTTAGTGTGCAGGAGGATTGGGTTCAATCTGCAGTACGACACCCACACAGACACAAAGTAAAAATTACTATCCAGTGCGAAAAGAACAAAGAAATGTGGCAATTTCATAAGATGGAAATCAGTCACAATAAGGAGGAATAAACTAAAATACTAATACAAGCTACAATATAACTGAAAATTGCAAACATCCTAAGTGAAAGGAGTCAGATCCAAAAGGCGTATATGGTATTACTTCATTAAAAATATCCACAAAAACTCGAGTGTATACATGGATCTTTCCACATGTGAAGGAGAAACACAGAAATGGTGTTTATTTAAAACTTAGAATCAAGATCCATTAGGAAAATGCAAGTCAAAGTCACATTGCACATAGCACTTCACATTCACTAGTGTTGGCTAGGACTGCAATATTCGGGGAAAGGAGATTGACTGCTTTGGGTATGGGAATTTTTTGAAGAGAAAAGTAATAAAAATATTCTGAAATACCTGTGGATTAGAGAACCCAGGTGAGGTCACAATGTGTCACATACTTTGCACAGTGTGCTTCCCCTGGTTGGAGGGGAACCACAGTGGTCATGAGACACTGTGTATGGAGAGAGCGCTCTTGTAATTGCTGCTGAAGAGTTCACATATTTCTAATACTAAGACATTTCCTAGAATGAAACCATCATCTAGTTCTAATCTCACTACACAGTCTGTCTCCCAGCCAGCTCCTCAGGGAACTCTGGACCTCATTGCTTCTCAGGGTGTGAATGACGGGGCTCAACAGGGGGCTCACCACACAGAAGAGCAAAGAGACCAGGGTGTCCATGTCCAGCCTTCTCTGGGCCTGTCATTGTGGAAGTTGACTGTTCCATTGAAGACCACCACAACAGTGAGGGGGGACGCACAGGTGGAGAAGGCCTTCCTCCTTCCCTGGGCAGAGGGAATCCCCAGGATGTCCGCCATGATGAGTGCATAGGAGCCTGCAGTGAAGAGGCAGGGGCTCAGGCCTTTGTTGGCACTGACAACGTGGAGGGCAGACTTCTTGACAGAGGTGTCTGAGCAGGAGAGCTCTTGGAGCAATGGGGAATCACAAAGAAAGTGGCTGATCTGGTGGGGCCCACACAGAGTGAGTGTGATGGCCAGCACCGTGTGTGTGACCATATTCAACAGCCCACACAGCCAGGACTCAGTCACAAGGCCAACACAGACCTTCACACTCATAATAACTGGGTACTGAGGAGGAAGGCAGCCAGTAAGTAGCCTTCTGTGCCAGCACTTGTCACCAAGAAGAAGATCGTGAAAAGGCAGCCCTCATAAGAAATGGCCTTCTTCTCCCAGAAGAAGTTCACCAGCAGTAATGGGAGTGTGGTGGATGTGTAGCCACACAGCCAGTAAGTAGCCTTCTGTGCCAGCACTTGTCACCAAGAAGAAGATCTGGAAAAGGCAGCCCTCATAAGAAATGGCCTTCTTCTCTCAGAAGAAGTTCACCAGCAGTACTGGGAGTGTGGTGGATGTGTAGCAGACGTCCAAGAAGCTCAAATTGCTGAGGAAAAAGTACATTGGAGTGTTTAGAGCAGGACTGACCCTGGTAGTCACTATTATGAGCATGTTCCCCAGAAGAGTGGTAAGGTAAATGACCAGAAAGAGCAGGAAGAACCAGCCGTGTAGGTGGAAGTGGTTGGAAAATTTCAAGAAGATGAATTCAGTTACAAATGATTGATTGCTCATTTCCAATGTTGTCATAGCTACAAAACAGAGAAAAAGAGACCATGATGAGAATGGACTGAGAGCACCCCAAACAGGCTTGTTAATCTGCAGCAACATGGCAAATAATATCGAATTAAAAGCAGCCTGGAGACTGATAACGTGTGGGACTGGTCTCAGGAAATCAGACCCATGGAGCCGCACACATTTGTAGGGGTGATGGTGGGTGGGAGTAACCAGAGAATTGCTAGAAGCCAACAGAAAGCCATTCGACCTCATCATGGTGTGAAGTCATTTCTCACTGTCTCAGTAATCTCTGTCTCCTTTTGTCCTTTTATGTAAACATAGGACTTTTGGAGAAAGTTCATTTTCATTGCAAATGTTAAAAAAAATTTACAAAGCAGAGTCATCATCTGCAGAAGCAGTCGGTGTTACCTTCAGTGTTTTCCAATGTAGTGTTTTTCTCATTTAACATCAATCTTGATCTCTGTGTCCAGTAAGGCAGAAGTTAACTATTCCTGTACAATGCTGAAATTATCACGGCCAGAGCAAAATAGAGGAAAGAAGTTGATGAAGTGGGGTTGGACTGGCTATCAGTGGAGTAGAAGGAGAATGAGAGGATGGAGAGGTTTGGGAAGAGAGGAAATGTGAAAGGTCTTATGCAGATCATGTTATATCCACATAGAAGTCTACCACAGGGGACTGCACCTGTATGTATATGTAGAAAGCACCAGTCAGATATTAACAGATAAATGAACCAAAGAAAGATCAGTAGAGAAAGGAGAATGGGGGCGGGAAGTGGAGGGAGATGGGGGGTGGGGACTGAATTTAGTAAATCAGATTCCATGCACGTAGGATCTCTTTCAAATCAACCCAACTTCTATGTATAACTATTATGCTCTAATAAAAAATTTAAGAAGATGACATAATCCTATCAGCAAAGAGTGAGATTTGAATTCTTCTTTACCTATTTGTATACCTTTAATTTCTTTCTTTTGTCCAATGGCTCTGGCAATTTCAAGGATGAAGTTGAATAGAAGTGGTGAAAGAGGAAGCACCCTGTCTTCTTCCAGTTTTTAGAGTGAATGCTTTCAACCTTTTTCTACTTAGAATGATGCTTCCTTTGGTTTAGCATAGATAGTTTTTACAATGCTTTTACAAATTTCCTTCTGTCACTAGTGTTTCTACTGTTTTGACAGGTAGGGGTGCTATATTTTGTTAAATGCTTTTTCTGCATCTATTGAGATGATCAATAAGCTTACATCTCTCTTAAATTAACTTAATCTCTCTCCTTTGGCTAAACATTTAGATAATCTCCAGTCCTATAAATATTTTAATGAACATTTTCCTACATAAACACTTCTTAGTGGAATCTAAATAGTTGATCTCAGAGAAGTAGGGAGTGGAGTGGTGGTTATTGGAGCCTGGGAGAGAATCACAAAAATCATTGTGAGTCTGATTTCTCAAAGACGCATGTGAAGGACTGCCTGAAACATGCCCTCTCAGTGTGGTCCGTAAAAAAAAAAATAAGAGTGGACTTCTTTTTTTTTTTCTTCTTTTAAAGAAAACTGCTTTATTGAGATACAATTCCCATGCAACAAAATTCACCGTTTTAAAGTGTACAATGCAGTGGTTTTTATTATACCAATAGAGTTGTGCAACTAAATCCACAACAAATTTTAGAACATTTTCGTCACCCCCAAAAGAAATGGGGTGCTCATTGGCAACCCCCATCTCTACCTTCCTATAGTGCTGGAAACCTCTAAGTTGCTTTCTGTGGCTCTTGCCTATTCTGGACATTCCTGTGAATGGAGGAGACACCAGGTAGCCTTTTGTGACTTGCTTCTTTCTCTTAGCATAATGCTTTCATGGCTCATCCATGTTGTGGCAAACACATGGCATTTTTTAAAAGGTTGAATCATGTTCCGCTGGGTAGATAGACATACCACGTTTTGTTTATCAATTCATGGACATTCGAGTTGTTTCTACTTTTTGGCTATTGTGAATGGTAGTGCTATGAACATTCACATACAAGTTTTAATATAGGTATGTATTTTCATCCTCTTGGGCATATACTCCTAGGCATGAAATTGCTGGGTTATAGAGTAATTCTGTGTTTAGGATTGTGAGAAACTGCCAGCCTGTTTTCCAAAGTGGCTTCACAGTATATTCTAAAACATTAAGTATGAGGATCCAATATTCACACATCTCTGCCTACACTTGCTATTATGTCTTTTTTATTATAAAAGTTTCAGGGGGCATGAAGTGATCCCTTTTTGTGGTTTTGACTTACATTTCCCTAACAATTTATGATGTTGAAAATTTTAAAATGCAGCTATTGGTCCTTTGTTTATCTCCTTCCGAAAAAATTTTTATTGAAAGAGTTTGCTCATTTTCAAATTGGGTAATTTCTCTTTTTTATTATTGAGTTTAAGAGTTCTTTGTATAATTTGGATACAAGTCTTTTTTTTGATTATTTTTTTTATTGTTGGTCGCTCAAAACATTACACAGTTCTTAATACATCATCTTTCACAGTTTGATTCAAGTGGGTTATGAACTCCCAACTTTACCCCGTATACAGATTGCCGTATCACATCAGTTACCCTTCCACTGATTGACATATTTCTATTCTAGTGTCTGATGTATTCTACTGTCAGTCCTATTCTCTACTATCCCCCCTCCCCTCCCCCCCTCCCCTTTTCCCTCTCTACCCCTTCTACTGTAAATCATTTCTTCCATTTGTATTATCTTGTCTTACCCCTCCTTTCCTCTTATATATCATTCTCACTCCCTTTCCCTCCCACCTCTCATCCCTGTTTAATGTAAATCTTCTTCTCAAGCTCTTCGTCCCTACCCTGTCCTTGTTTACTCCCCTTATATCAAAGGGGTCATTTGGTATTTGTTTTTTAACAATTGACTAGCTTCACTTAGCATAATCTGCTCTAATGCCATCCATTTCCCTCCAAATTCTATGATTTTGTCGTTTCTTAATGCAGAGTAATACTCCATTGTGTATAAATGCCACATTTTTTTTTATCCATTCATCTATTGAAGGGCATTTGGTTGGTTCCACAATCTTGCTATCGTGAATTGTGCTGCTATGAACATCGATGCAGCAGTGTCCCTGTAGCATGCTCTTTTTAAGTCTTTAGAGAATAGACCTAGAAGGGGAATAGCTGGGTCAAATGGTGGTTCCATTCCCAGCTTTCCAAGAAATCTCCATACTGCTTTCCAAATTGGCTGCACCAATTTGCAGTCCCACCAGCGATGAACAAGAGTGCCCTTTTCCCCGCATCCTCTCCAGCACATATTGTTGTTTGACTTCCTAATGGCTGCCAATCTTACTGGAGTGAGATGGTATCTTAGGGTAGTTTTGATTTGCATTTCTCTGACTGCTAGCGATGGTGAGCATTTCTTCATGTAGTTATTGATTGATTGTATGTCCTCCTCTGAGAAGTGTCTATTCAGGTCCTTGGCCCATTTATTGATTGGGTTATTTGTTATCTTATTGTCTAATTTTTTGAGTTCTTTGTATATTCTGGTTATTAGGGCTCTATCTGAAGTGTGTGGATTAAATTTTTGTTCCCAGGATGTAGGCTCCCTATTTATCTCTCTTATTGTTTCTTTTGCTGAGAAAAAACTTTTTAGTTTTAGTAAGTCCCATTTGTTGATTCTAGTTCTTAACTCTTGCGCTATGGGTGTCCTATTGAGGAATTTGGGGCCCGATCCCACAGTATGTAGATCGTAGCCAACTTTTTCTTCTATCAGATGCCATGTCTCTGATTTAATATCAAGCTCCTTGATCCATTTTGAGTTAACTTTTGTGCATGGCGAGAGATAGGGATTCAGATTCATTTTGATGCAAATGGATTTCCAGTTTTCCCAGCACCATTTGTTGAAGATGCTATCCTTCCTCCATTGCATGCTTTTAGCCCCTTTATCAAATATAAGGTAGTTGTAGTTTTGTGGATTGGTTACTGTGTTCTCTATTCTGTACCATTGGTCCGCCCGCCTGTTTTGCTACCAGTACCATGCTGTTTTTGTTACTATTGCTCTGTAGTATAGTTTGAAGTCCGGTATCGCTATACCGCCTGATTCACACTTCCTGCTTAGCACTTTTTTTGCTATTCTGGGTCTTTTATTATTCCATATGAATTTCATGATTCTTTTATCTATTTCTACAAGAAATGCTGTTGGGATTTTGATTGGTATTGCATTGAACTTATAGAGAACTTTTGGTAATATCGCCATTTTGATGATGTTAGTTCTGCCAATCCATGAGCTGGGTATATTTCTCCATCTTCTAAGGTCCTCTTCTATGTCTTTCTTTAGGGTTCTGTAATTTTCATTATATAAATCTTTCACCTCTTAGGTTGATTCCCAAGTATTTTATTTTTTGGGGGGATATTGTGAATGGAGTAGTTGTCCTCATTTTCATTTCAGAGGATTTGTCGTTGATATACAGGAACGCTTTTGATTTATGCGTGTTGATCTTATATCCTGCCACTTTGCTGAATTCATTTATTAGCTCTAGTAGCTTCTTTGTAGACCCTTTTGGGTCTGCTAGGTATAGGATCATATCATCTGCAAATAGTGATAATTTAAGTTCTTCTTTTCCAATTTTTATGCCTTTAATTTCTTTCGTCTGTCTAATTGCTCTGGCCAGTGTTTCAAGGACTATGTTGAACAGAAGTGGTGAGATAGGGCATCCCTGTCTTGTACCAGATCTTAGAGGAAATGCCTTCAATTTTTCTCCATTCAGAATGATTCTGGCCTGTGGCTTATCATAGATTGCTTTTACAATGTTGAGGTATGTTCCGGTTATCCCTAATTTTTCTAGAGTTTTGAACATAAAGGGATGCTGAACTTTGTTGAATGCTTTTTCTGCATCTATCGAGATGATCATACGGTTCTTATTTTTAAGTCTATTGATGTGGTGAATAACATTTATTGATTTCCGTATATTGTACCAGCCTTGCATCCCAGGGATGAATCCTACTTGATCATGGTGTATAATTTTTTTGATATGTATTTGAATCCGATTCGCCAGAATTTTATTGAGGATTTTTGCTTCAAGGTTCATTAGAGATATTGGTCTGTAGTTTTCTTTCTTTGAAGTGTCTTTGTCTGGTTTCGGAATCAGGGTGATGTTGGCCTCGTAGAATGAATTTGGAAGTTCTCCCTCTTATTCTATTTCCTGAAATAGCTTGAAAAGTATTGGTGTTAGTTCCTCTTTAAAGGTTTTGTAAAACTCTGCTGTATACCCATCCGGTCCTGGGCTTTTCTTAGTTGGTAATCTTTTGATGGTTTCTTATATTTCCTCTATTGTTATTGGTCTGTTTATGTTGTCTATATCCTCCTGACTCAATCTGGGCAGATCATAAGACTTAAGGAATTTATCTATGCCTTCACTATCTTCTATTTTATTGGAGTATAAGGATTCAAAATAATTTCTAATTATCTTCTGTATTTCTGAACTGTCTGTTGTGATATTGCTTTTTTCATCCCGTATGTTAGTAATTAGAGTTCTCTCTCTTTTTCTCTTCATTAGCATGGCTAAGGGCTTGTCGATTTTATTTATTTTTTCAAAGAACCAACTTTTAGTTTTGTCAATTTTTTCAATTGTTTCTTTTGTTTCAGTTTCATTAATTTCAGCTCTGATTTTAATTATTTCTTGCCTTCTACTTCTTTTGCTGTTGTTTTGCTCTTCTTTTTCTAGGATTTTGAGATGAAGTAAGAGATCATTTATTTGTTAGTTTTTTCTTTTTTTGAGGAATAAACTCCAAGCGATGAATTTTCCTGTTAGAACTGCTTTCAATGTGTCCCATAGATTCCGATATGTTGTGTCTGTGTTTTCATTTAACTCTAGGAAGTTTTTAATTTCCACCTTGATGTCTTCTAAAACCCATTGATCATTCAGCATCCTATTGTTCATTCTCCAAGTTATGCTTGATGTTTCCTTCCTTCTTTTATCATTGATTTTCAGTTTAATTCCATTATGATCAGATAAGATGCATGGCATTATCTCTACCCCTTTATAATGTCTAAGAGTTGCCCTGTGACATAATATATGGTCTATTTTTGAGTGGTTCCATGTGCTGCTGAGAAAAAGGTGTAACTACTTGATGTTGGGTGGTATATTCTATATATGCCAATTAAGTCTAGGTTGTTAATTGTGTTATTGAGTTCTATAGTTTCCTTATTTAACTTTTGTTTGGAAGATCTGTCCAGTGGTGAGAGAGGTGTGTTTAAGTCTCCCATGATTATTGTATGGTGATCTATTAGACTCTTGAACTTGAGAAGAGTTTTCTTGCACCATTAACACCATTAACAGAACAGCTGCACCATTATTTGGGGCATATATATTTATGATTGTTATTTCTTGTTGGTGTATGGTTCCCTTGAGCAGTATGAAGTGTCCTTCTTTATCCCTTTTGATTAACTTTGGCTTGAAATCTATTTTATTAGATATGAGTATGGACACTCCTGCTTGTTTCCGCAGTCCATATGAGTGGTATGATTTTTCCCAACCTTTCACCTTCAGTCTATGAATATCTTTTCCTATCAGATGCGTCTCCTGTAGGCAGCATATTGTTGGGTCTTGTTTTGTGATCCATTCTACTAGCCTGTGTGTCTTAATTGGTGAGTTTAAGCCATTAACATTTAGGGTTATTATTGAGATATGGTTTGTTCTTCTAGCCATATTTGTTTATTGATGTTACTAAACCTGATTTGTTATTCTCTTTGACTACTTTCCCCCCTTTACTGTCCTACCTCCCATTGTTGGTTTTCAATGTTATTGTCCATTTCCTCTTCCTGTAATGTTTTGCAAAGGATTTTTTGAAGAGATGGTTTTCTGGCTGCGAATTCTTTTAACTTTTGTTTATCGTGGAAGGTTTTAATTTCATCTTCTATCCTGAAGCTTAATTTCGCCGGATACACGATTCTTGGTTGGAACCCATTTTCTTTCAGTGTTTGAAATATGTTATTCCAGGATCTTCTAGCTTTCAGAGTCTGTGTTGAGAGATCAGCTGTTATCCTGATTGGTTTGCCCCTAAATGTAATCTGCTTTCTTTCTCTTGCAGCTTTTAAAATTCTCTCCTTATTCTGTATGTTGGACATCTTCATTATAATGTGTCTAGGTGTGGATCTCTTATGATTTTGCATATTCGGCGTCCTATAGGCTTCTAGGATTTGGGATTCTGTCTCATTCTTCAAGTCTGGGAAGTTTTCTCGTATTATTTCACTGAATAGACTGTTTATTCCTTTGGTATGGAGCTCTGTGCCTTCCTGTATCCCAATGACTCTTAAATTTGGTCTTTTGATATTGTCCCAGAATTCTTGTATATTTTGCTCATGGTATCTTAGCAGACTTGTTGAGCTGTTTATGTTCTTTTCCAGTTGAAATACTTTATCTTCATTGTCTGATGTTCTCTCTTCTAAGTGATCTACTCTGCTGGTAGTATTCTCAATTGAGTTTTTAAGTTGGTTTATTGTTTCCTGCATTTCTAGGATTTCTATCTGTTTTTTTTTTATTACCTCTATCTCTCTATGAAATTGATCTTTTACTTCCTGGATTTGTTTGTCAATGTGATCTTTCATTGTCTGATTTTGCTGTCTCATGTCTTCCTTGAGACTCCAGGTCATCTGAAGCATATATATCCTGAACTCTTTATCTGACATTCCATCTGTTGCAGCTATTACCTCTTCTAAAGTTGAGTTGCAATGCATTGCTTGTGGTTCTTTCTTTTCTTGTCTTTTCATGCTGCTCACGTTTCCTTCTGCTTGGTGGAACTGTTGTGTTTATTAGTTTTTCCCCCTAATTATTTATATTGCTCTTGTATAGTTGAAAAATCTCCCTTGCAGGGCGGGTAGTGGCTTTGCTCCTTCTCTAGTTGGGGTGATCTCAAAACCGCATTGGCAGGCCGCTAGGCCTGCTCTGCCTGTTGTTCGAGGGTCTGCCCACCCTGCGGGAGCGGGTGTCGGCTCTGCTCTGCCTCCCCTCCAATTGTGGCGATATGACTATCACCCCCTCGGGTCGTCGGGCCTGATCCGGATGCGGGCGGCTGCTCTGCTCTGCCCCCGTACTCCAATTGGAGTGGCGTATTTACCATGCTGGCAGGCCTCTAGGCCTGATCCGTTGGTGGGTCTCAGGTCTGCCTGACTCTGACAGTAAGGGGAGTTGGGTGTCGAGAGTCCTTTGGTCCTTGCGGTCACACCCACAGAGAGATTTTGAAGTTTCCCGGTTGTTCGCCAGGTGGGCGGGGCTATTAGCAGAGCCCGGAGGGCATGGCCATGTGCGGGGCCATGCGGGGACCCTTCTAGCTGGGTCGGGCCACCGGGAGCCACGTGAAGAGCAGGGTAGCTGTGTCTGCGTGGTTAAGATCCGGGCGGGTGGTTTGGCTGTTCGCCAAGCGAGAGCAGGGCCTCCCGGGTGAGCCGATATGGCGGAGGCGTCTGCCGGTTTGGGCTGCCACTCTGCTCCGGGCCGCCGCCGCTTTCAGAAGCTGCTGGTGGTTGCGGGATTGGACCTCTGCGCCCACTGGGGGGGCCACCTGTAGAGCCAGGTAGCTGCGACCACGTGGTTAGGAACCGGGCAGGTAAGGCGGCTGTTCCCAGCGCGAGCACTAGGCCTCCCAGGGGAGCCCAAATTGCGGGGGCCGAATTCCGGTTCGGGCGGGGCGGGCCAAGTCGCTCCGGGTGTCCGCCGCTGGCAAAAACAGCTGCTAGTTGCAGAAGTTGATTTCTGCACCCGCCGCGGGGCCACCTGTCTAGCCAGGTAGCTGTGGCCGTGTGATTAGGGACCAGGTGGGTTAGGCGGCTCCTCCCAGAGCAAGAGCTAAGCCTCCCGGGGGAGCCGCTTACCGGCGCAGCTGATGGCTGCGGACCAGATCTCTGTGCCTGCGTAGCCATCCAAGATCCACTTTTCTGGGACAAACTGTCAATTCCAACAAACCTACCAGTTCACGGCAGCTCTCTTCTTAAGGGAATTATGCTAGAAGTTCCTCCATAGGTAGGCTGCCGCTGTTCCGATGGGTCTTTCTTATCCAGTTAAAGTGGAGACATTAGAATCGCTGCTTTCTCGCCAGCCGCCATGTTGGATCCCTAAGAGTAGACTTCTAATAGGTCCTTAAAAAATCTCTCTTCTCTCCTCAGTGGGCAGCAGGAGGTCCATGGGTCTGGCTGCCTAGGAGCTAGCTGTTGTGTGCAAATGGGCAGGACCAGGACGGCTGGAGAATCTCAATAATCACTAGTAGACCACATTCTAGGTGAGGGCAGGCTGGAAACAGGCCATCCAGAAGGAAATGGCTTCAACTCTGAAAATGACAGAATCTGTGAATTGAGGAAACGGTTGTGGGTCCAATCCACTCATAACACCTACTCCCTGGGTCAGTCCATGGTTGCCACAGTTACCACAGGCCTGACCAGAACAACCTGGAGGGGGAGATGCACTCTGGCCTCCTGGCTTGGAGGTTTGGTCTTGGGCCAGCTGACCCATTGCTGCCAGCCTGAGATGAGGTGGGACGCCGAGGTGGAAGGGAACAAGGGGGGAAGAGTCCCTAGCTCATGGCAGCCAGAAAGTTGGGGCGGGGGAGGGGACAGATGGAGACAGTTCGCAGGGCACAAGATGTGATTCCCCAGGGCATGTCCCTGGCCACACTCCACCTGCCCACACTCCTCTCAGTACAGTGGGCCTTTCAGATAATTAACCCACAAAATGGATGGATCCACAGATTAGGTCACAAATATCACAGTCTAATAATTTCGCATATGAACACTGTTACTGTGGCTGACCCTGAGCTTTTGGTGGGATAATACCTTATTTCTAAGCCATAATAGTCTCTACAGTCCATGTGCTGTGGTTAGAATACCTTCATGTAGTCAGGGGGAGTAATCGGGTGCCAAAACAAGATTAAAAGGAAATATCTGGTAACTGAAGATGTGACATTTGGAGCAATCATTCTGCACAACAGTGTCAAAGATCTGCTCTCTGTACCAGGCCTTCTGCACCCCAGTCTAAAACCTCTGCTCTCTATACCAGTCCTTCTGCACCCCAGTTTCCAACCTCTGCTCCCTGAAACAATCCTTCTCCAACCCAGTCTCCAAGTTCTGCTCTCTGAAACACTCCTTCTGCACCCCAGTCGCGAACATCTGCTTACTGCTACACTCCTTCTGCACCTCAGTCTGAAAACTCTGCTCTCTGCAACAATCATTCTGCACCCCAGTCTCCAACGTCTGCTCTCTGTAACAGTCTTTCTACACCTCAGTCTCCAAACTCTTCTCTTTATAATATCCTTCTGAACAGCAGTCTCCAAACTGTGATATCTGTAACAGGCCTACTGCACCCCAGTCTCCAACCTCTGCTCCCTGCAAAAATCCTTCTCCACCCCAGTTTCCAAGTTCTGCTCTCTGAAAGAGTCCTTCTGCACCCCACTCTCGAACATCTGCTCTCTGCAACAGTCGTTCTTCACCTAAGTCTGAAAATTCTGCTCTCTTCAACAATCATTCTGCAACCCAGTTTCAAAACTCTGCTCTCTGTAACATTCCTTCTGCACCTCAGTCTCCAAACTCTGCTCTCTATAATATCATTCTGAACCTCAGTCTATAAACTGTGCTATCTGTAACAGTCCTTCTGCACACCAGTCTCCAACCTCTGCTCTCTGTAACAGGCCTTCCTCACCCCAGTCTCTAACTTCTTCTCTCTGAAAGGATCATTCTGCACCTCAGTCTCCAACCTCTGCTCTCTGCAACAGTCATTCTGCCCTCAGTCTCCAACCTCTGCTCTCTGTAAAATCTTTCTGCACCCCAGTCTCCGAACTCTGCTCTCTGTAACAGTCCTTCTGCAACCCAGTATCCAAACTCTGCTCTCTGTAACAAACCTTGTGAACCTCAGTATCAAATATCTGCTCTCTGCAACAGTTCTTTTGCACCCCAGTCTTCAACCTCTGTTCTCTGCAACAGTCCTTTTGTACTCCAGTCTCCAACCTCTGCTCTCTGTAACAGTCCTTCTATACCGCAGTCTCCAAACTGTGCTCTCTGAAACGGTCATTCCGCACCCCAGTCTCCTAAATCTGCTTTGTGTATCAGTCATTCTGCAACCCAGTCTCCAAACTCTGCTCTCTGTAACAGTCTTTCTGCACCTCATTCTTCAACCTCAGCTCACTGAAACAGTCCTTCTGCACCCCAGTCTCAAATCTATGCTCTCTGCAACATTTCTTCTGCACCCCAGTCTCCAACCTGTGCTCTCTGTAACTGTGCTTCTGCAACCCAGTCTTTAACCTCTGCTTACTGTAAGACCATTCTGTACCTCAGTCTCCAACCTCTGCTCTCTGCAATGATACTTCTACACCCCATTCTTCAAACTCTGCTCTCTGTAACAGTCCTTCTGCACCTCAGTCTCTAACCTCTGCTCTCTCTAACAATCTTTCTGCAACTCAGTCTCCAACCTCTGCTCTCTGTAACAGTCTTTTGCACCTCAGTATCCAACCTATGCTCTCTGTAACGATCCTTGTGCACCTCAGTCTTCAACCAATGCTCTTGTAACAGGCCTTCTGCACTGCAGTCTCCACCCTCTGCTCTCTGTAACTGTTCTTCTGCACCTCAGTCTCCAAGCTTTACTCTCTGTAACAGTCCTGCTGCACCCAAATCAAAACTCTGCACTCTGTAACAATCCTTCTGAACCCCAGTCTTAAAATTTTACTCTCTTTAAGAGTTCTTCTGAACCAGAATCTCCAAACTCTGCTCTCTGTATCACTTTTTATGCACCCTAGTCTCCATCCTCTGCTCTCAGTAAGAATCCTTCTTCACCCCAGTCTCCAACCTCTGCTCTCTGTAAAAGTCCTTCTGCACCTCAGTCTCCAAACTCTTCTCACTGTAACAATCCTTCTGCACCTCAGTCTCCAACCTCTGCTCTCTTTAACAGTCCTTCTGCACCCCAGTCTTTAACATCTCCTGTCTGTAATGGTCCTTCTGCACCCCAGTCTCCAAACTCTGCTCTCTGTAACAGTCCTTCTGTACCACAGTCTCCATCCTCTTCTCTCTGTAACGGTCCTTCTACGAATCAGTCTGAAAGCTCTGCTCTCTGCATCGATCCTTTTACACCCCAGTCTCCGAACTGTGCTATCTATAACAATCCTTCTTCTACCAGTCTCCAACCTCTGCTCTCTGTAATAGTCCTTTTGTATAGCACTCTCCAACCTCTTCTCTTTGTAACGGTCCATCTGCACAGAACCCTTTTAAGATTTTGTAGCAAGGATGATGGATGCCGCCAGAAAGATTTTTGGGGATCCTGATAGAGCCATGCCCCTTATCAATCAATTGGTCTTTGAGCAATGCACCAAGGAATGTAAAGCAGCCATCATTCCTTATAAAAACAAGGGCATAGAAGCATGGATGAAGGTTTGTAGAGAGATTGGAGGACCTTTAACTAATGCAGGTCTTGCAGCTGCTGTCATTCGGATTGCAAAAGGGGGCGGTCCTGGTTCTGGAAAATGCTTCCATTGTGGTCAACCCGGTCATTTCAAACGTGAATGTCCCAACAAAGGCAATTTTACTGGACCTCCTCACGGTGGCCCTTTTAATGGCCCTCGTCAACCGGGGCTGTGTCCAAAATGCAAAAACGGGAAGCATTGGGCAAAAGAGTGTAGATCAATGAGGGACATCCATGGACAGCCTATTTCAGCTGGGCCAAAAAATGGCCGACGGGGCCCCCGAACCCAGGGCCCACAAATATGTGGAGCAGTGGAGAATGTCACACCCGAACCCAAGACATGGCCATCTCTACGCCATCCCATGAGACGCAGAGAGCCACTACAGGTGCCACGGGATTGGACCTCTGTTCCACCTCCAGAATCGTATTAACACCTAAGATGGGAGTCCAATATTTGGAAACTGAGTTCAAAGGGCCTTTACCACCTGGCACTGTAGGTTTGCTAATTGGACGTGCATCTTCTATCTTACAAGGTCTTCATGTTTTCTCCGGAGTCATAAGCCCTGATGCTATAGGGGCAGTAAAGGTTATGGTGGAAGCTCCAAGGGGCATTGTGTCTATCTCCCCAGAGGATCAGATTGCTCAATTGCTAATTTTGCCTAGTTTACATAGCCACTTCCCTGCTGACTCAAGGTCACGGACGGGAAATGAGATTGGTACCACCGGAGGGAATTGTGCCTATTTGTCACTGGATATGAGCAATCGCCCCACTTTGGAATTAAGCATAGAAGGTAAATCTCTTGTGGGATTGCTGGATACAGGAGCAGACCGTAGTATCATAGCCCTTAAGGACTGGTCTAAGGGATGGCCAGTGCAGATCAATCCCTAAGAGGACTTGGATATGCCCAAGCTCCTCAAATCAGCTGTAGACATCTTTCTTGGAAGGACCCGGAAGGACACAATGGTACCTTTCAGCCTTATGTACTTGATCTACCTATTTTTTATGGGGCCGTGATTTGATGAAATACATGGAGTTCACTCTTAGTAATGACTATTCCCCAGTGTCTCACCAAATTATGCAAAATATGGGGTTTAGGCCAGGTCTAGGACTAGGAAAACACCTACAGAGGCGTAGGCATCCTGTGCCAGGTCATCAAAAGCTTAACAGATTTGTTCTGGGTTTTTCCTAGGGGCCACTGGGGCTCAAATACCTATAACATGGCTCACCGAGGAGCCTGTTTGGGTGCCTCAGTGGCCTCTTCCCTCAGCTAAATTGGCAGCAGCCCATTATTTAGTTAAAGAACAACTTGACTTGGGTAACATCCAACCTTCTACTTCTCCATGGAATACTCTCATATTTGTCATTAAGAAGAAATCAGGGAAGTGGCGCCTACTGCATGATCTACGAGCAGTTAATGCTCAAATGCAACTTATGGGTCCCATTCAAAGAGGGCTGCCTCTGCTCTCCTGTGTTCCTCAGGGCTGGCATATTATTGCTATTGACATTAAAGACTTTTTCTTTTCTATTCCTTTGCATCCTAAAGACTCACAACGTTTTGCCTTCACCCTTTCCTCGTGTAACCACGAGGAACCAGATCAAAGGTTTGAGTGGGTGGTGTTATCACAGGGAATGGCTAATAGTCCTACGATGTGTCAGATGTACGTGGGGAAGGCACTCGCACCTCTCAGACAAAAGTATTTCTCCATCAAGATCATTCATTATATGGATGATGTATTATTGGCCGCTAAATTAGAGCAGACAGTTCATGAGGCCTATAAAGAACTAGTAAAGCTGTTAGCTCAATATGGACTGCATATTGCACCTGAAAAGGTTCAAACGGGGGATTCTATTAAGTATTTGGGAGCGACAATTGGGTATGACAAATTAAAACAACAAAAAATTACCATAAGAACTCAGATCTCTGCACTCTAAATGATTTTCAAAAACTGCTGGGAGATATTAATTGGATAAGAGGATATTTACATATTCCTAATATTGTGCTTCAGCCTTTGTATACTACTCTTAAGGGTAATCCAGATCTTTCTTCCCCTTGTAGCCTCACCAAAGAAGCTAGAGCGGCCCTTATAAAAGTAGAAGAAGCCATACAGCATGCTACTCTATGCAGGCTCCAGAGTGATAAACCTTTCCAGTTATGTGTACTTGCCACTATGTGGCAGCCTACTGGAGTACTGTGGCAAGATGGGCCTTTACTATGGATCCACCCACATGTATCCCCGGGAAAATCCTTAGAATATTATCCTGATGCTGTTGCAGCGTTGGCACTTAAAGGGATTCAACAAAGCATTCAATTTTTGGGAAAATCACCTTCTTCTCTTATTATACCCTACACTAAAGCTCAAATTAATGTTTTGTGTGCTAATCTAGACAACTGGGCTATTCTATGTTGCTCGTTTGAAGGAAATATTGATAATCATTACCCTTCTCATCCATTACTCCATTTTGTTCAGGAACATCCCATCATTTTCCCTAAAGTAACTTCATCCAGTCCAATTCCGGGGGCTGTTAACATCTATACTGATGGTTCCAAGTCTGGAATGTGAGCTTATGTAATTAATGATTCTCTCCCTGTCCAGCGTCAATTTGCTCTTGGAAATCCACAATGGGTAGAACTACAAATTGTTATTGAGGTTTTTAAGCAGTGTTCTTTTCCTTTTAATCTCATTTTGGACTCCATCTATGTGGTACAAGCACTAAAAATCCTGGAGGCCGTGGGAGCTATTAGTGATGCCCATAATGTATCTGCTTACTTTAATCAGCTTCAACAGCTTATGTATAGCCGCACTGCTCATTTTTATCCAATGCACATCTGGGCTCACACCTCTCTTCCTGGTCCATTATCACAGGGTAATGCCTGTGCGGACTCAGCCACTAGAGGTCAGTTGATCTGCTTGGCCTCCTCCTTAGAGGGGGCTAAATTGTTTCACCAGAATTTCCATGTTAATGCATTGACGCTGCGCAGGTGTTTTTCCATTTCAAGAGCGGATGCTTGTCAAATAGTATTACAATGTCCCCATTGTGTCACGTTTCTTCATCCCCCTACTTATGGAGTGAACCCACAGGGGTTAAAGCCATTGGTTGTCTGGCAAATGGATGTGACACACATACCTTACTTTGGTAACCTCAAGTATGTACATGTTTATGTTGATACGTGCTCTGGAATTATTTATGCTTCTGCTTTATCGGGAGAAAAGGAACGTAATGCTGTTACTCATTGCCTAGAGGCATGGGCAGCATGTGGTGCACCTGCATCCCTTAAGACTGATAATGGACCTGCTTATACTGGCAGGCAATTTACATCTTTTTGTTCTACTATGGGAGTACACCTTACTCATGGTCTACCTTATAATCCTCAAGGACAAGGCATTGTTGAGCGTGTTCATCGCACCTTAAAGGAAACTTTGCAAAAACAAAAAGGTGGAATAGGAGCTGAGCATACTCCTAAAGAACGCCTGTCCTTAGCTCTCTTTACCATTAATTTTTTGAATTTGGATATTCATGGTCGCTCTGCGGCCGATAGACATGTGTCCCCTCAGCCCTCTGTGATTGGCTATGTTAAGTGGAAAGATGTTCTTACGGGCCAATGGAACGGCCCCGACCCCGTGCTGACATGGGCACGAGGATCTGTATGTGTTTTTCCCCAGGATCGCACGGAACCGTTGTGGTCCCTGAATGCCTGACAAAAAGAGTTTTGACATCAACCAACCAGCAACAAGAGATACCACAGCAATTCTGTGATGAGGATCTTCATTCTGCTAAGTGCTCTGGCTCTGGTGCTGGTGCCGATGGCACAGACGACACAAATGCAGTGGTGGGCAGTGGCATGGGCATGGCCAATGCCAATGCCGGTTTATGATTTAATGATTCCAGGAATGCTTCCCACATCATCGGTGACTATTTGGCCAGGAATTGGTCCATGGCAGCGGAAGACATGATCCAGTCTCAACTGAATCAGATAGCTGTCTTGAATAGTACCCGTGTTGATCCCGGAACTTGGGTTAATTCACTGATTGGATATCTTCTGCCTTTTCCTTTTTTAAAGAGTGGGTGGGAGTAGGCATTTTTGGTGCAATGTGTTGCTTCGGTATGTTCCTGTTTGTGGTTTCTCTTTCGTCTCAAGGCCCGCAGTGCTCACGATAAGGCTATGATCATACGAGCTCTTGCATCTTTAGAAAATGGCAACTCACCTCAAGTCTGGCTTGTCCATCTTAAACAGTAAATCTTTGATCTGGTCATTGCACCCCAAGTTATTATAACATTGCACTGGGATTGAAATGTCTTTCCTCGTTATTCTTTTAGTGTTGGAAAGCCCTTGCTCTCTGCCGATCTTGCTACCATTGCACGCAGATGGGTTTTCACACTAGTGCCTTTGACATGGTCATTGCACCCCAAGTTATTCTAACATTGCACTGGGTTAGACATGTCCTTCTTTTGTCTTTCTTCTAGTGCTGGAAAGCCCTTGCACTCTGCAGGTCTTGTTGCCATTGCATGCAGAAGGGTTTCCACACTGGTCTTTAGCTATGGCTTTAAAGCCCGTGCCTTTCTCTCAGGGTGTCGCCAACTTAATTGTGGTTGTCCTACAGAGGTAGTCCCAGCTACCCCCTTTTGTTCACCATCGTCACGATACAGGATGCGAGGCAAGGCACTGCACTTGAGTGATCCCGCAGTGGACCTGGACCTCAAGTAGAGCATATCCTATTGCATGCGGGTTTGACATGTCCACGCCCCACCCCACGAAAAAAGGTGTCGGCTGATATGGAGTAGATCTGGGGAAGGCGCCTCTTTAGGACTGAGCCATACTATGCAGCCATTCAGCACAGTGGGATAGGACCTCTACTCTCGCCTGTATTGTTTTAAGAAAACAGAAAGGGGGAACTGTGGTGAGCCGCCTCTGCCACTTATGCAGATTATGGTCGCCATTACAAGATGGCGCTGTCTCCTCTGTGGTTTGTGAAAAACAACTCCTTATTTGGGAGAGTTGGCGCATGGCTTTTCAGCACCCTAAGAGAAAGTTCCACGTGACAGCTTCTCATTGGGGCTTGAGATGCTATATTAAGGCTGGGAGGGGATTCTGAGGGATCAGTAGAAGAAATATCAAGGGCCTGAATAAACCGCTGAAAGAAGATTCCTGAGTTGCGTCTTCCTTGCGGGCAAGGGGTCCATTACAAAGTCTCTAAACTCTACTTTCCATATCAGTTATTCTGCACCCCAGTCTAAAACCTCTGTTCTCTATATCAGTCATTCTGCACCCCAGTGTCCAACCTCTGCTCTCTGCAAAAGTCCTTCTATACACCAGTATCCAACATCTGCTCTCTGCAACGATCCTTCTGCATACCAGTCTCCAAAGTCTGCTCTCTGCAACAGTCCTTCTACACCACAGTCTCCAACTCTGCTCTCTGATAAAGTCCTTCTGCACCCCAGTCTCCAACCTCTGCTCTCTGGAACATTTCTTCTGCAGCCCAGTCTCCAACCTGTGCTCTCTGTAACTATCCTACTGGACCCAGGTCTCCAAACTCTGCTCTCGGTAGCAATCCTTCTGCACCTCAGTCTCCAACCTCTGCTCAAGGAAAAGATTTTTCTGCATCCCAGTCTCCAACCACTGCTCTCTGTAACAGTCCTTCTACACATCAGTGTCCAAATTCTGATCTCTGTAGCGATCCTTCTGAACCTCATCTCCAAACTCTGCTCTCTGTAACAGGCCTTCAACAACACAGTCTCCACCCTCTGATCTCTGTAACAGTTCTTCTGATCCCCAATCTCCATCCTCTGCTCTCTCTAACAGTCCTTCTGCACCCCAGTCTCCAACATCTGCTCTCTGCAATGATCCTTCTTCTACCCAGTCTCCAACATCTGCACTCTGTAATAGTTCTTTTGTATCGCAGTCTCCAACCTTTTCTCTTTGTAACGGTCCATCTGCACCTCAATTACCAAACTCTGCTTTCTATAACACTCCTTCTGGACCTCAGACTCAAACCTCTCCTCTCTGTAACAGTCCTTCTAAGAATCAGTCTGAAAGCTCTGCTCTCTGCATCGATCCTTCTACACCCCAGTCTCCAAACTGTGCTATCTATAAAAATCCTTCTGCACCCAAGTCTCCAAACTCTGCTCTCTGTAACAGGTCTTCTGCAACCAAGTGTCCAAACTCTGCTCTCTGTAACAGGCCTTCAGCCCCTCAGTCTCCAACCTCATCTCTCTGCAACGGCCCTTCTGCACCCCTGTCTCCAACTTCTGTTTTCCACAACAGTCTTTCTGCACCCCAGGATACAAAATCTGTTCTCTGTAACACTCCTTCTATACCCTAGACTACAAACTCTACTTTCCGTATCAGTTATTCTGCACCCCATTGTAAAACCTCTGCTCTCTGTAACAGTCCTACTGCACCTCAGTCTCCAACATCTGCTCTCTGTAACAGTCCTTCTGCACCCCAGTCTCCAACCACTGCTCTCTGCAACAGTCCTTCTACACCCCGGTCTCCAACCTTTGCTCTCTGCAAGGATCCTTCTGCATCCCAGTCTTCAAAGTCTGCTCTCTGCAACAGTCCTTCTACACCCAAGTCTCTGACATCTTCTCTCTGCAACAATCCTTCTGCACCTCAGTCTCCAAACTCTGCTCTCGGCAACAGTCCTTCTGCACACCAGTCTCCAGACTCTGCTCTCTGGAAGATCATTTTTAATTGCAGTCTCCAAACTCAGCTCTCTGTAGCAGTGCATCTGCACCCCAGTATCCAAACTCTGCTCTCTGTAAAAGTTCTTCTGCACCCCAGTCTCCAACCACTGCTCTCTGCAACAGTCCTTCTACACCCCGGTCTCCAAACTCTGCTCTCTGCAATAATCCTACTGCATCCCAGTTTTCAACGTCTGCTCTCTGCAACAGTCCTTCTACACCAAAGTCTCTGACCTCTTGTCTCTGCAACGATCCTTCTGCACCTCAGTCTCCAAACTCTGCTGTCTGCAACAGTCCTTCTGCACACCAGTCTCCAGACTCTGCTCTCTGGAAGATCCTTTTTCATCGCAGTCTCCAAACTCTGCTCTCTGTAGCAGTGCTTCTGCCCCCCAGTATCCAAACTCTGCTTTCTGTAAAAGTTCTTCTGCACCTCAGTCTCCAACCTTTGCTCTCTGTAATGGTCCTTCTGCCCCCCAGTCTCCACCTCTGCTCTCTGTAACAATCCTTCTGCACCTCAGTCTCCAACGCTTGCTCTTTGTAACAGTCCTCCTCCACCCCAGTGTCCAACATCTGCTCTCTGCAACGGTCTTTCTGCACCCCAGTCTCCAAACTCTGCTCTCTGTAACAGTCTTTCTGTACCGCAGTCTCCAACCTCTTCTCTCTATAATGGTCCTTCTACATGCGAATTGCCAACCTCTCCTTTCTGTAATAGTTTTTCTGAACCTCAGATTCCAAACTCTGCACTCTGTATAAGTCCTTATAAGCCTCAGTCTGAAACCTCTGCTCTCTGCAACGTTCCTTCTGCACCCCAGTCTCCAAACTGTGCTATCTGTAAAAATCCTTCTGCACCCCAGTCTCCAAACACTGCTCTCTGTAAGAGGTCGTCTGCACCCCAGTCTCCAAATTCTGCTCTCTGTAACAGGCCTTCTTAACCCTAGTCTCCAACCTTTTCTCTCTGCAACGATCCTTCTGCACATCAGTCTCCAACATCTGCTCTCTGCAACAGTCCTTTTGAACCCCAGTCTCCAACCTCTGATCTCTGCAACGATCGTTCTGCACCTCAGTTTTCAATCTCTGCTCTCTGTAACAATCCTTCTGCAACTCTGTCTCCAAACTCTTCTCTCTGTGACAGCCCTTCTGCACCCCAGTTTCCAACCTCTGTTCTCTGCAACAGTCCTACTGCACCCCAAGCTCCAAACTCTGCTCTCTGTAACAGTTCTTCTGTACTGCAGTCTCCAACCTCTGGTGTTTGTAACGGTCCTTCTGCACCCCAGTTTCCAAACTCTACTTTCCATATCAGTTATTCTGCACCCCAGTCTCCAGCCTCTGCTCTCTGATACAGTCCTTCTTTACCTCAGTCTCCAAACTGTGCTCTCTGCAACAGTTCTTCTGCACCCCAGTCTCCATCCTCTTCTCTCTGCAACAGTCTTTCTACACCCCAGTCTCAAACCACTGCTCTCTGCAAGGATCCTTCTGCACCCTAGTCTCCAAGCTCTGCTCTCAGTAACACTCCTCTGCACCCCAGTTTCCACACTCTGATCTCTGTAACAATCATTCTGGACCTCAGTCTCCAACCTCTGCTCTCTACAACAGTCCTTCTGCTCCTAAGTCTCCAATTTCTACTCTCTGTAAAATCCTTCTGCACCTCAGTCTCCAAAATCTACTATGTGTAAGATTCTTCTGCAACCCATTCTTAAAACTCTGCTCTCTGTAACAGTTCTTCTGCACCCCAGTGTCCAACATCTGCTCTCTTCAACGATCCTTATTCTCCACAGGTTCCAACTTTTTCTCTCTGCAATGGTTCTTCTTCACCCCAGTTTCCGACCGCTGCTCTTTGTAACAGTCCTTCTGCACCTAAGTCTCCAAACTCTGCTCTCTGCAACAGTTCTTCTGCACCTTAGTCTCCAACCTCTGCTCTTAGTAACAGTTTTTCTGCAACCCAATCTCCAAACTCTGCTCCCTGTAACACTCCTTCTGCACTCCAGTCTCCACCCTCTGATCTCTGTAACAATCATTTTGGACCTCAGTTTCCAACCTCTTCTCTCTACAACAGTCCTTCTGCTCCTAAGTCTCAATCATCTCCTCTGTGTAAAAGTAGTTCTGCACCTCAGTCTTCAACATCTGCAATCTGTAACGGTCCTTCTGCACCCAAGTCTCCAAATTCTGCTCTCTGAAACGATCCTTTTGCACCTCAGTCTTCAAAATCTGCTCTCTCTAACAGTCCTTATGCACCCAGTCTCCAACATCTGCGCGCTGCAACGGTCCTTATGCACCCCAGTTTCCAAACTCTGCTCTCTTTAAGAATCCTTCTGCACCCCAGTCTCCACCCTCTGTTCTCTGCAACAGTCCTTCTGCATCATGGTCTCCAAACTTTGCTCTCTGTAAAAGTTCTTCTCTTCTGGAGTCTCCAAACTCTTTTCTCTGTAACGGTCCTTCTTAACCCCAGTCTCCAAACTCTGCTTTGTGTATCAGTTCTTCTGCACCCCAGTCTCCAACCTCTGCTCTGTGTATCTGTCTTTTTGCACCTCAGTCTCCAACCTCTGTTCTCTGCCGCAGTCCTTTTACACCCCAGGAACCAAATTCTGCTCTGTGTAACGATCTTTCTGCACCTTAGTTTCCATCCTCTGCTCTCTGCAACAATTCTTCTGCACCCCATTCTCTAACCTCTGCTCTCTGCATCAGTCCTTATGCACCCAAGTCTCCAAACTCTGCTCTCTGCAACATTTATTCTGCACCCCACTCTCCAACCTGTGCTCTCTGTAACAGTTCTGCTGCAACTCAGTCTCCATCCTCTGCTCTCTCCAACAGTCCTTCTGCACCCCAGTCTCCAACATCTGCTCTCTGCAATTATCCTTCTTCTACCCAGTCTCCAACCTCTGCTCTCTGTAACAGTCCTTTTGAATGGCAGTCTCCAACCTCTTCTCTTTGTAACGGTCCATCTGCACCCCAATTACCAACCTCTGCTTTCTATAACAGTCCTTCTGGACCTCAGACTCCAACCTCTTCTCTCTGTAAGAGTCCTTTTAAAGAATCAGTCTGAAGGCTCTGCTCTCTGCATCAATCCTTCTACACCCCAGTCTCCAAACTGTGCTATCTATAACAATCATTCTGCACCCAATTCTCAAACCTCTGCTCTCTGTAACAATCCTTCTGCACCTCATCTCCAAACTCTGCTCTCTGTAACAGACCTTTTGCACCACAGTCTCCAAACTCTGCTCTCTGTAACAGTTCTTATGAACCCCAATCTCCAAACTCTGCTCTCTGTTACACTCCTTCTGCACCCCAGTCTCCATCTTCTGCTCTCTGTAAAAGTCTTTCTGCACCTCAGTATCCAACCTCTGCAATCTGTAACGGTCTTTCTGCACCACAGTCTCTAACCTCTACTCTCTGAAACGATCCTTCTGCACCTCAGTCTCCAACCTCTGCTGTCTGTAACAGTCCTTCTCCACCCCAGTCTCCAACCTCTTCTCTCTGGAATGATCTTTCTGCACCTCAGTCTCCAAACTCTGCTCTATGCAACAGTCCTTTTGCACACCAGTCTCCAGACTCTACTCTCTGGAAGATCCTTTTTCATCGCAGTCTCCAAACTCTGCTCTCTGTAGCAGTGCTTCTGCACCCCAGTATCCAAACTCTGCTCTCTGTAAAAGTTCTTCTGCACCTCAGTCTCCAACCTTTGCTCTCTGTAATGGTCCTTCTGCCCCCAAGTCTCCACCTCTGCTCTCTGTAACAATCCTTCTGAACCTCAGTCTCCAACGCCTGCTCTTTGTAACAGTCCTTCTCCACCCCAGTGTCCAACATCTGCTCTCTGCAACGGTCCTCCTGCACCCCGGTCTCCAAACTCTGCTCTCTGTAACAGTCCTTCTGTACCACAGTCTCCAAACTCTTCTCTCTATAATGGTCCTTCTACACGCGAACTGCCAAACTCTGCTTTCTGTAACAGTCCTTCTGAACCTCAGATTCCAAACTCTGCTCTCTGTATAAGTCCATCTAAGCCTCAGTCTGAAACCTCTGCTCTCTGCAACGATCCTTCTGCACCCCAGTCTCCAAACTCTGTTCTCTGTAACAGGCCTTCTGCAACCTAGTCTCCAACATTTTCTCTCTGCAATGATCCTTCTGCACCTCAGTCTCAAAACTCTGCTCCCTGCAACAGTCCTTCTTCACCCCAGTCTCCAACCTCTGCTCTCTTTAACAATCATTCTGCAACTCAGTCTCCAACCTCTGCTCTCTGTGACAGCCCTTCTGCACCCCAGTTTCCAACCTCTGTACTCTGCAACAGTCCTACTGCACCCCAGGCTCCAAACTCTGCTCTCTGTAACAGTTCTTCTGTACTGCAGTCTCCAAACTCTGCTGTCTGTAATGGTCCTTCTGCACCCCAGTCTCCAAACTCTACTTTCCATATCAGTTATTCCACACCCCAGTCTCCAGCCTCTGCTCTCTGTTACAGTTCTTCTGCAACCCAGTCTCCAACCTCTGCTCTCTGCAACAGTCCTTATGTACCCCACTCTCCATCCTCTTCTCTCTGCAACAGTCTTTCTACACCCCAGTCTCAAACCACTGCTCTTTGCAACGATCCTTCTGCACCCCAGTCTTCAAACTCTGCTCTCGGTAACAGTTTTTCTGCACCCCAATCTCCAAACTCTGCTCTCAGTAGCACTCCTTCTGCACCCCAGTCTCCACCATCTGATCTCTTTAACAATCATTTTGGACCTCAGTCTCCAACCTCTGCTCTCTACAACAGTCCTTCTGCTCCTAAGTCTCCAACCTCTACTCTCTGTAAAATCCTTCTGCACCTCAGTCTCCAAAATCTACTCTGTGTAAGATCCTTCTGCAACCCATTCTTAATACTCTGCTCTCTGTAACAGTCCTTCTGCACCCCAGTGTCCAACATCTGCTCTCTGCAACGATCCTTATTCTCCCCAGGTTCCAACTTCTGCTCTCTGCAATGGTCCTTCTGCACCTCAGTTTCCGACCGCTGCTCTTTGTAACAGTCCTTCTGCACTTAAGTCTCCAAACTCTGCTCTCTGCAACGGTCCATCTGCACCCCACTCTCCAACAACTTCTCTCGTTAACAGTTTTTCTGCACCCCAATCTCCAAACTCTGCTCTCTGTTACACTCCTTCTGCATCTCAGTCTCTACCCTCTGATCTGTGTAACAATCCTTCTGGACCTCAGTCTCCAAACTCTGCTCTCTACAACAGTCCTTCTGCTCCTAAGTCTCCAACCTCTACTCTCTACAAAAGTCCTTCTGCACCTCAGTCTCCAAAATCTTCTCTTTGTAAGATCCTTCTGCAACCCATTCTTAAAACTCTGCTCTCTGTTACAGTCTTTCTGCACCCCAGTTTTCAAACTCTGCTCTCTGTAACAGGCCTTCTGCACCCCAGTCTCCAACCTGTGCTCTCTTCAATGATCCTTCAGCACCCCAGAATTCAATATCTGCTCTGTGCAACTGTCCTTCTGCACCTCAGTCTGAAAACTCTGCTCTCTGCACCAATCATTCTGCACCCCAGTTTCCAAAGTTTGCTCTCTGTAACAAAACTTCTGAACCTCGGACTTTAAAATGCTCTCTATAAGATCCTTCTGCAACCCAGTCTTGAATCTGTGCTATATGTTACAGTGCTTCTTCACCCCAGGCTAAAAACTCTGCTCTCTGTAACAGACCTTCTGTACCCCACTCTTCAAACTCTGCACTCTGTAACAGGCTTTCTGCAACCCAGTCTCCAACCTCTTCTCTCTGCATCGATTTTTCTTCACCTCAGTCTCCATCCTCTAATCTCTGCAACAGTCCTTCTGCACCCAAGTCTCCAACCTCTGCACTATGTAAAAATCCTTCTGCACCTCAGTCTCCAAACTCTGCTCTCTGAAACGGTTCTTCTGCACCCTAGTCACCAACCTCTGTTCTCTGCATCAGTCCTTCTGCACCTAAGTCTCCAACCTCTGGTCTCTGTAACAGTCCTTCTGTACCGCAGTCTCCAACCTCTGCTCTGTGTAACGGTCCTTCTGCACCCCAGTCTCCAACGTCAGCTTTCTGTATCAGTTCTTCTTCACCCCAGTCTCCAACCTCGGCTCTCAGTAACAGTCCTTCTGCACCCCAGTTCCCAACTTCTGCTCTCGGTAACGATCTTTCTGCATCACAGTCTGAAAACTCTGCTCTCTGCAACGGTCTTTCCTCCCCTCAGTCTCCAACCTCTGTTCTCTGCAATGATCCTTCTGGACCCCAGTCTCCAACCTCTGTTCTCTGTAGGAGTCCTTCTGCACTTCAGTCTCAAACCTTTGCTCTCTATAACAATCCTTCTGCACCTCAGTCTCTAAACTCTGCTCTCTGTACCAGCCCTTCTGCACTTCAGTATCCAACCTCTGCTTTCTGTATAAGTTCTTCTGCACCTCAGTTTCCAAACTTCGTTCTCTGTAATAGTTTTTATGCACCCCAGTCTCGAACCTCTGCTCTCTGTAACAATCTTTCTGCATCTCAGTGTCCAACGTCTGCTCTCTGTACAAGGTTTTCTGCACCCCAGTCTCCAAACTCTGCTCTCGGTGACAGGTTTTCTGAACCCCAGTCTCCAACATCTTTTCTCTATAACGGTCCTTCTGCATGCAATTGCCAATCTCTGCTTTCTGTAACAGTCCTTCTACACCTAAGATTTCAACCTCTGCTCTCTGTAACAGTCCCTCTAAGCCTCAGTCTGAAACCTCTACTCTCTGCAACGATAATTCTGCACCCCACTCTCCAAATTGTGCTATCTGTAAAAATCTTTCTGCATCCCAGTTTTCAACGTCTGCACTCTGTACAAGGTCTTCTGCACCACAGTCTCCAAACTCTGCTCTCTCTAACAGATTTTCTGCACCCCAGTCTCCAACCTTTTCTCTCTGCAACGATCCTTCTGCACCTCAGTCTCCAAACTCTGCTCTCTGTAACAGTCCTTTGAACCTCAGTATCCAAACTCTGCTCTCTGTAAACGTCCTTCTGCACCTCTGTCTCCAACCTTTGCTCTTTGTAATGGTCCTTCTGCACCCCAGTATTCAACCTCTGCTCTCTGTAACAATCCTTCTGAACCTTAGTCTCCAACCTCTGCTCTCTGTAACAGGCCTTCTGCACCCCAGTCTTAAACCTCTGCTCTCTGTAACAGGCCTTTTGCACCCCAGTCTCCAACCTGTGCTCTCTGCAATGACTTCAACTTCTGCTCTCTGTGACAGTCCTTCTAAGCCTCAGTCTGAAACCTCTGATCTCTGCAACGATCCTTCTGCACCCCAGTCTCCAAACTGTGCTATCTGTAACAATCCTTCTGCACACAAGTCTTCAACCTCTTCTCTCTACAAGGCCTTCTGCACCCCAGTCTCCAAACTCTTCTCTCTGTAACAGGCCTAATGCACCCCAGTCTCCAACCTTTTCTCTCTGCAATGATCCTTCTGCACCTCAGTCTCCAACCTCTGATCTCTGCAACAGTCCTTCTGCATCCCAGTCTCCGACCTCTGCTCACTGTAAGATCCTTCTTCACCCCGGTTTCCAAACTTTGCTCTCTATAACAGTCCTTCTGCACCTCAGTCTCCAACCTCTGCTCTCTTCACGGTCCTACTGAACCCCAGAATCCAACCTCTGCTCTCTACAACAGTCCATCTGTACCCTAGTTACCAACATCTGCTCTCTGCTACAGTACTTCTGCACCCCAGTCTCCAAACTCTGCTCTCTGTAACAGTTCTTCTGCACCCCAGTTTCAAACCTCTGCTCTCTTCAAAAGTCCTTCTGCACCTCAGTCTCCACCTTCTGCTCTCTGCAACATTTCTTCTGCACCCCAGTATCCTAGCTCTGCTTTCTAACTATCCTTCTGCACCTCAGTCTCAAAACTCTGCTTTTTGCAACGGTCCTTCTGCACCCCAGTCTCCAACCTCCGTTCTCTGCATCAGTCCTTCTGCCCCACAGTCTCCAACATCTGCTCTCAGTTAAAGTCCTTCTGTACCGCAGTCTCCAAGCTTTGTTCTCTGTAATGGTACTTCTGCACCCCAGTCTCCAGAAACTGCTTTCTGTATCAGTTCTTCTGCACCCCAGTTTTCAACCTCTGCTCTCTGCAAAAGTCCTTCTGCACCGCAGTCTCCACCTTCTGCTCTCTGCAACATTTCTTCTGAACCCCAGTCTCCATCTGTGCTCTCTGTAACTTTCCTTCTTCACCCCAGTCTTAATCCTCTGATCTCTGTAAATATTGTTCTGCACCACAGTCTCAAAACTCTGCTCTCTGGAAGGATTCTTCTGCACCTCAATCTCCAAACTCTGCTCTCTGCTATGATTCTTCTTCACCCCAGTCTCCAACTTCTGCTCATTGTAAAAGGCCTGCTGCACCCCAGTCTTCTTCTTCTTCTCTCTGCAACGACCCTCTGCACCTCAGTCTCCAACCTCTGCGCTCTGCAACATTTATTCTGCACCCCAGTCTCCAAACACTTTTCTTTGCAATAGTCCTTCTGCACCCTATTCTCCAAACTCTGCTCTCAATAACAGTTCTTCTGTACCGCAGTCTCCAAACTCTGCTCTCAGTAAGAATTCTTCTCCACCCCAGTTTCCAAACTCTACTCTCTCTAACAGTCCTTCTGCACCTAAGTCTTCAACCTCTACTCTCTGCAACAGTCCTTGTTCACGCCACTCTCAAAAATCTGCTCTCTGCAACAGTCCTTCTACACCCAAATCTCCAACCACTACTCTCTGCAACGATCTTTCTGAACCCCAGTCTCCAAAGTGTGCTCTCTGCAAGAGTCCTTCTGAACCCCAGTCCCCAACATCTGGTCTCTATATGATCCTTCTGCACCCCAGTTTTCGAACTCTACTCTCTGTGACATTCCTTCTGCACCCCAGTCTCCAAGCTCTACTGTCTGTAACAGTCCTTCTGTACTGCAGTTTCCAAACTCTGCTCTCTGCAACAGTCTTTCTGCACCCCAGTCTCCAACCTCTGCTCTCTGCAACATTTCTTTTTCACCCCAGTCTCCAAACTGTGCTCTCTCTAACTGTCCTTCTGAACTTCAGTCTCCAACCTTTGCTCTTAGTAACAATCTTTCTGCATCTCAGTCTCATACCTCTGCTCTTTGTAACAGGCCTTCTGCACCCCAGTCTCCAACCTCTGCTCTCTGTATCAGTTTTTCTGCACCCCAATCTCCAAACTATGCTCTCTGTAATAGTCCTTCTGCACCTAAATCTCCAAACTCTTCTCTCTGTAACGATCCTTCAGGACCTCTGTCTCCAAACTCTGCTCTCTGTTACAGGCCTTTTCCACACCAGTCTCCAAACTTTGCTCTCTGGGTCAACCTTCTGCACCCCAGTGTCTTACCTCTGCACTCTGTAACAATCTTTCTGCACCTCAGTCTCCCACCTCTCTTCTCTGCAATGATCCTTCTGCACCCGAGTCCCCAAACTCTACTCTCTGCAACAGTTTTTCTACACCCCAATCTCCAACCTCTCCCCTCTGCAACAGTCCTACTGCACCCCAGTCTCTAATATCTGATCTTTGCAAAAGTTTTTCTCCACCCAAGTCTCCAACCTCTGCTCTCTGAAACAGTCCTTCTGTACTTCAGTTTCCAAACCCTTCTCTCTATAACGGTCCTTCTGCACCCAGTCTCAAACCTCTGCTTTCTGTATCAATCCTTCTACACTCAAGTCTCAAGTCTCCAACTCTGCTCTCTGTAACAGTCCTTCTGCACCTCAGTCTCCAAATCTGCTCTCTGCAACAGTCCTTCTGCACCCAATCTCCAACCTCTGCTCTTTGCAAGAGTCCTTCTACACCTAAGTCTCCAATCTCTTCTCTCTGCAACAGTCCTTCTGCACCTCAGTCTGCAAACCCTGCTCTCAGCAACGGTCTTTCTGCATCTCAGTCTACTATATCTACTCTCTGTAACAGTCCTTCTGCACCTCAGTCTTCAACCTCTTCTCTGTGTAAGATCTTTCTGAAAACCAGTCTCCAAACTCTGCTTTCTGTAACAGTCCTTCTGCACCCCAGTCTCCCAACTCTGATCTGGTTAATAGGCCGTTTGCACTTAGTCTCCAAACTCTTCTCTCTGTAACAGTTCTTCAGTACCCCAGTCTCCACACTCTGCTCTCTTCAACGATCCTTCTGCACCCAATACTCCAAAACTTTGCTCTCTGCAACACTCCTTCTGCACCCCAGTTTCCAAACTCTTCTCTCTGTAAAACCTTCTGCACCACAGTGTTCAAACTCTTCTCTCTGTAACATTCTTCTGCACCCCAGTCTCCAAACTCTGCTCACTGCAATGGTCCCTCTGCACAGAAGTCTCCAATCTCTGTTCTCCACAACAGTTCTTCTGTACCACAGTCTTTAAACTCTATTCTCTTTAATGGTCCTTTTTCACTCCAATCCTCAACCGCTGCTTTCTGTATCAGTCCTTCTGCAACACAGTCTCCAAACTCTGCTCTCTGTAAAAGTCCTTTTGAACCTCACTGTGAAACCTCTGCTCTCTGCAACAGTCCTTCTGCACCCCAGTCTTCATCCTTGCTCTCTGCAACAGTCCTTCTGCACTCCAGTCTCCAAACTCTGATCTTTGTAACAGGTCATTTGCACCCAAATCTTCAACCTCTTGTCTCTGTAACAGTTCTTCTGCACCCTAGTCTTTAAAATCTGCTCTCTGCCATAGTCCTTCTCGACCCCAGTCTCCAACCTCTTCTCTCTTTAACAGTCCTTCTGTACTGCAGTCTCCAAACTCTGCTCACTGTAAGGATCTTTCTGCTCCCCAGTCTCCAAACTCTGCTTTCTGTATCAGTTTTTCTTAACCCAGTCTCCAACCTCTGCTCTCTGTAACTTTCTTACTGCACGTCAGACTCCATCCTCTCTCTCCGCAACAGTCTTTCTGCGTCCCAATCTCCAGCTTCTGCTCTCTTCAACAGTCCTTCTGCACCTCAGTATCCAACCTCTGCTGTCTGTAAGATCCTTCTGAAACCCTGTCTCCAACCTCTGCTTTCTGCAATGGTCCTTCTGCACCCGAGTCTCCAACCTCTGTTCTCTACAGCAGTCCTTCTGAACCTCACTCTGAAACCTCTGCTCTCTGCAACAGTCTTTCTGCACCCCGGTCTCTAACCTCTGCTCTCTGTAACAGACTTTCTGCACCTCAGACTCAAACCTCTGCTCTCTGCAACAGTCCTTCTGTGTCCCAATCTCCAACCTCTGCTCTCTGAAACAGTCCTTCTGAACCTCAGTGTCCGAATTCTTCTCTCTGTAAGATCCTTCTGAAACCCAGTCTTCAACCTCTGCTTTCTGCAATGGCCCTTCTGCACCCCAGTCTCCAACCTCTGTTCTCTACAACACTTATTCTGCACCCAGTCTCCAACCTCTACTCTCTGTTACAGTCCTTTTGCACCTCAGTCTCCAACCTCTGCTCTCAGCAACGATTTTTCTGCACCTCAGTCTCCAAACTCTTCTCTCTGTAACAGTCCTTCTTCTCCCCAGTCTCTAACCTCTGCTGTCTGCAAGGATCCTTCTGCACCCCAGTCTCCATCCTCTTCTCTCTGCAACGATCCTTCTGCACCCCAGTCTCCAACATCTTCTCTATGCAACAGTCCTTCTGAATCCCTGTCTCTAACCTGCTCTCTGTAATATTTTTCTGTACCACAGTTTCAAAACTCTGCTCCCAGTAACATTCCTTCTCCACCACAGTCTCCAACCTCTTCTTTCTGCAAGGGTATTGCTGCACCTCAGTCTCCAACCTCTGTTCTCTGTAACAATCTTTCTTTTTCCTATCTCCAACTTCTTCTCTATTACACTCCTTCTGGACCTCAGTCTCCAACCTCTGCTCTCTGCAAAAGTACTTCTGCACCCCTGTCTCCAACCTCTGCTCTCTGCAACAGTTCTTCTGCACCACAGTCTCCAAACTCTGCTCTCTGTAGCATTTCTTCTGCACCTCAGTCTACAAACTCTGTTCTCTGCAAGGGTACTTCTGCACCTCAGTCTCCAAACTCTACTCTCTTTAACAGTCCTTCTTCACTTCAGTCTCCAACCTCTGCTCTCTGTAGCATTCTTCTAAAACCAAGTCTCCAAAGTCTACTCTCTCTAACTCTCTTTCTGCACACCAGTCTCAAAACTCTGCTCTCTGCAATGATCCTTCTTAACCCCAGTATCCAACGTCTGCTCTCTCCAACAGTCCTTCTGCACCCCAGTTTCCAAACTCTGCTCTCTGCAACAGTCCTTCTGCACCCCAGTCTCCAACCTCTGCTCTCTGCAACAGTCCGTCTGCACCCTAGTTACCAACATCTGATATCTTCAACAGTACTTCTGCACCACAGTCTCCAAACTCTGCTCTCTGTGAGAATCCAACTGCACATCAATCTACAACCTCTGCTCTCCGTAAGATCCTTCTGCACCCCAGTTTCCAAACTCTGCTCTCTTTAACATTCCTTCTCCACCCCAGTCTCCAACCTCTGTCTTCTACAACAGTTTTCCTGCGCCCCAGACTCCGAGATCTGCTCTCTGTAACAGTCCTTCTGTACCGCAGTCTCCAACCTCTGCTCTTTGTAACGATCCTTCTACACCCCAGTCTCCATCTCTGCTATCTGTATCAGTCTTTCTGAACCCCAGTCTCCAAACTCTGTTCTCTGTATCTATCCTTCTGCACCTCAGTCTCCAACCTGTGCTCTATGTAAGAGTCCTTTTGTACCCCAGTCTCCAACCTCTGCTCTAGGTAACAGACCTATACCGCAGTCTCCAACTTCTCCTCTCTGTAATGGTCCTTCTGCAGCCCAATTTCGAAACTCTGCTTTCTGTAACAGTCCTTCTGCACCTGAGTCTCCAAACTCTCCTCTCTGTAACAGTCCTTCTACATCTCAGTCTCAAACCTCTGCTCTCTGTAACAGCCCACCTGCACCTCAGTCTTCAACCTCTGCTCTCGGTAAGATCCTTCAGGAACCCCGTCACCAAACACTGCTCTGTATAACAGTCCTTCTGCACCTGAGTCTCCAAACTCTCCTCTCTGTAACAGTTCTTCTACACCTCAGCCTCCAACCTCTGCTCTGTGTAACAGTCCAACCGCCCCTCAGTCTCAAACCTCTGCTCTCTGCACGATCCTTCTGCACCCCAGTCTCCAAACACAGCTCTCTGTAACAGTCCACCTGCACCTCATTCTCCAACCTCTCCTCTCTGTAACAGGCCTTCTGCAAGCCAGTCTCCCAACTCTTCTCTCGGTAGCAGGCCTTCTGCACACCAGTCGCCAAAATCTGCTCTCTGCAACGATCCTTCGGCGCCTCAGTCACCAACATCAGCTCTCTGCAATGATCCAAATGAACCCCACTCTCCAATCTCTGATCTCTGCAACAGTCCTTCTGCACCTCAGTCTCAAAATTCTGCTCTCTGTAAGGTGCTTCTGCACCCCTGTATCTAACCTTTGCTCTCTGTAACAGTCCTTCTGCACCTCAATCTCCTACCTCTGCTCTCTCTAACAGTCCTTCTACACCTCAGTCTCCAAACATTGCTCTCTGTAAGATCCTTTTGAAACCAAGTCTTTATTTTTTTTTATTTTTTTTTCATTTATTTATTTGTTTATTTTGTTCTTTTTAGATTTACATGACAATAGAGTATGGTTTGACACTGTGGTATACATATATATATATATATATATATATATATATATATATATATACATATATATATATATACACACACACACACATACATACACAATGGAATATTACTCATAAAAATGACTTTATGACATTTGCCAGTAAATGGATGGATCTGGAGACTATCATATTAAATTAAATAAGGCCTATCCCACAGAACTAAGGTTGAATGTTCTTTCTGATATGTGGATGCTAACACACAACAAGAATGGGGGAGGGAATGAATAGATAATTGTGGGGTTATAGACTATGGAGAGCATCAAAAGATCAGGGATTATCAAAAAGCAGAATATAGTTTGCATATTATTTTCATTGAACTTAGAAATAGCTTTTCATTCATCTTTTCTCTTTCAATTCTCTTTATATAAAGTAAACAGAATTAAATGTAATAGAATTAAAAGGGAGTCAGGTGTGGTGGCACATGCCTGTAATCCCAACACAGCTCAGGAGGCTGAGGCAGGAGGATGGCAAGTTCGAAGCCAGCCTCAGCAACTTAGTGAGGCCCTAAGCAATTTAGTGAGAACCTGTCTCAAAATTAAAAAATAAAATGAAAGAAAGAGCTGGGGGTGTTGCTCAGTGGTTTAGTACCCCTGAGTTTAATCCCCAGCACTAACACCCCCCAAAACAAAGAAACAAAACAAAACAAAAACAACCAACCAACCAAAACAAAACAAAACAAAAAAGAATTAAAAGGGAATCATTATGAAAATCAGTAAAGTGAACTCTTGCTAAAAATGACTGCATCTTCAATGGAAAGACTCTTGTCTTCATCTTGGATTTTCTTAACATCCAAATCTAGAATTCTTTTTCTCCACATTTTTATGGGTGCATTATAGTTGTACATAATGATGGGATTTGTTGTTACACACTCAATATTAAAATGTAGCCGAATCTAGGATTCTTTTGATGACCTTCATAGTTGCTATTGCTTTTGTGCTGAGAACTGCCCAGGTTTTAATCTGGGTCCATTTAAGGATCAGCCATAGCCAGATGCACATGTGTTTTCATTGCACTTTCCTTGAATTCCAAAACCTAATAGTTTTTTTTTTTTTAAGTGAACATACAAATAAGCCAAGTAGAGAGGAGATGTGCAGGGGAGGCAAGATGCTGAGCACTCCTCCAAGCAGGCGAAGGCTGGGGAGGGAGAGGGATTCTAGGAAAAGAAACAGCACCCGCAGGGCATGTCAGGGCCACCTCTTCAGTTCCAGGCTGTTCTCCCGCCCTCCACACACAGCGCCAGTGCATTGAGTAGCAAGAGATGCGATGTCAGTTCTCATCCTTTGGGACCTACAGACTTTCTTTTTATCAGAGCATCGTGTCTTTTCATTCAGATTTCTCGGATACCATAGTTTATGGCCCCCTGAATTTGGAAATCATGGGCATCAATATTTCATGCGAAACGAGACATGTGTTTATCTGGAATTAAAGGCTTTCTCTTTCCCAGAAAGCTACTTCAGGAGGAGCAAAAGGACAGATGCAAGAATGAAATCTGAACTTGCACTTATTCAGTGCAGGGCTGGTATTTCCTGTGCTCTGTGAAGATGAAGGACACTCACGGACAGTGGTAATTATATCATCAGCCCTTCATGCCTTACTCTTTACAGGACAACAGTCTCGATTTTTCTATGACCTTTAATAGGGTTGTAGACTGGACGGAACCAGCTCGGTTCTGCACCACCGAAGACTCTCCACCTCCCCCTGGTGGATGAAGTGTGAGAAACATGTTCCACAAAGACCAAGGACACTGCGCATGTGCAAGGGTTCAGTAATTCTTTTGGATGGGAGAAAAATGTGGAGTCATGGGAAGTGGGTGTTGAGCTGTAGAGGACAATTGGGTACCTCCCTTCTTCAGATGCCCTCTCCCTTTACAGTGTCTCTGGTTAGACCTAGGTACTTCATTGCTGTCCCATCCTTTGTACCCAGGGCTTCTCAACATGTCCCATTTGGTAACTCACTACTTTGGTAACTCGCTCAGCTCTGGTGTAGGAGGAGTGTCCATCTCCTTGGACGCTGGTCAGCTGTCTTCCCTAGTAGCAGTTCCCCTCAGCCCTGCCATCTTTTCATAGCTACCTCAAAGCTTGTCTGCATTCTGGGTGGTAGTGAGCCAGGAGTGAGTCTCTGGCAGAGTGTCACATATCCTCCCATGGATTGATGCCTCTCAACATCAGCAGTGTTTCTTTTCTTTTTTTTTTTTTATTGTTGGTCGTTCAAAACCTTACACAGTTCTTAATACATCATATTTCACAGTTTGATTCAAGCGGGTTATGAACTCCCAACTTTACCCCGTATACAGATTGCTGTATCACATCAGTTACCCTTCCATTGATTCACATATTGCCTTTCTAGTGTCTGATGTATTCTGCTGTCAGTCCTATTTTCTACTATCCCCCCTCCCCTCCCCTCCCCTCCCCTTTTCTCTCTACCCCTTCTACTGTAAATCATTTCTTCCATTTGTATTATCTTGTCTTACCCCTCCATTACATATTTCTTGATATATCATATTTCACATTTTGATTCAAGTGGGTTATGCACTCCCATATTGCCCCTTATACAGATTGCAGATTCACATCAGTTTCACTTCCATTGCTTTACATATTGCCATCCTAGTGTCTGTTGTATTCTGCTGCCTTTCCTTTCCTCTACTATCCCCCCTCCCCTCCCCTCCCCTCCCCTCTTCTCTCTCTACCCCCACTACTGCAATTCATTCCTCCCCCTTGTATTATTTTTCCCTTTCCCCTCACTTCCTCTTGTATGTAATTTTGTATAAACCTGAGGGTCTCGTTCCATTTCCATGCTATTTCCCTTCTCTCTCCCTTTCCCTCCCACCTCTCAACCCTGTTTAATGATGGTCTTCTTCTTGTGCTCTTCTTCCCTAGTCTGTTCTTAATTACTCTCCTTATATCAAAGAAGACATTTGGCATTTGTTTTTTAGGGCTTGGCTAGCTTCGCTTAGCATAATCTGCTCTAATGCCATCCATTTCCCTCCAAATTCTATGATTTTGTCATTTCTTAATGCAGAGTAATACTCCATTGTGTATAAATGCCACATTTTTTTTATCCATTCGTCTATTGAAGGGCATCTAGGTTGGTTCCACAGTCTTCCTATTGTGAATTGTGCTGCTATGAACATCGATGTAGCAGTGTCCCTGTAGCATGCTCTTTTTAGGTCTTTAGGGAATAGACCCAGAAGGGGGATAGCTGGGTCAAATGGTGGTTCCATTCCCAGCTTTCCAAGAAATCTCCATACTGCTTTCCAAATTGGCTGCACCAATTTGCAGTCCCACCAACAATGTACAAGTGTACCCTTTTCCCCACATCCTCGCCAGCACTTATTGTTGTTTGACTTCGTGATGGCTGCCAATCTAACTGGAGTGAGATGGTATCTTAGGGTGGTTTTGATTTGCATTTCTCTGACTGCTAGAGATGGTGAGCATTTTTTTATGTACTTGTTGATTGATTGTATGTCCTCCTCTGAGAAGTGTCTGTTCAAGTCCTTGGCCCATTTGTTAAAGTCTTTAAACTCTGCACTCTGTAACAGTCCTTCTGCACAACAGTCTCCAAACTCTTCTCTCTGCAATGATTCTTCTCCAACACAGTCTCCAACATTTGCTCTCTGTAAAAGTCCTTCTGCACTCCAATTTCACAACTCTGCTTCCTGTAACAGTCCTTCTGCACCTGAGTCTCCAAACTCTAATCTCTGTAACAGTCCTTCTACACATCAGTCTCCAAACTCTGCTTTCTGTATCAGTCTTTCTGAACCCCAGTCTCTAACCTCTGTTCTCTGTGTCTATCCTTCTGCACCTCAGTCTCCAAACTCTGCTCTTGCAACAGTACTTCTATACTGAAGTCTTCAAACTCTGCTCTCTGTAAACGTCTTTCTGCAGCCCAGACTCCAATCTCTGCTTTCTGTATCAGTCCTTCTGCACCCAGTCTCCAAACTCTGCTCTCTTCAACAGTCCTTCTGCACCCCAGTCTCCAACCTCTTTTCTCTGCAACAGTCCTTCTGCACCCCAGTCTGAAAAGTCTGCTCTCTGTAACAATCTTTCTGCCCCTCAGTCTCCAACCTCTGCTCTATGTAACAAGACTTCTGCACGTCAGTCTCCAACCTCTGCTCCTTTGAACAGTCTTTCTGGACTCCAGTCTCCAAACTCTGCTCTCTGCAACAATCCTTCTGCAGCCCAGTCTCCAACCTCTGCTCTCTGCAACAGTTTTTCTCCACCCCAGTCTCCAACCTCTGCTCTCTTCAACAGTCCTTCTGCACCAAAGTATCCAACCTTTGCTCTCTATAAGATCCTTCTGTACTCCAGTATCCAAACTCTGCTCTCTGTAACATTCCTTCTCCACCCTATTCTTTAACCTCTGCTTTTTGCAAATGTCCTGAAACACCCCAGTCTCCAACCTCTTTCCTCTGCAACAGTACTTCTGCTCCCCAGTCTCCAACATCTACTCTCCGGAACGGTCCTTCTGCACCCGAGTCTTCAAACTCTGCTTTCTGTATCAGTCCTTCTGAACCCCAGTCTCAAACCTCTGCTCTCTGTATCTATTCTTCTGCACCTCAGTCTCCAACCTCTACTCTCTGTTACAGTTTTTCTATACCACAGTCTCCAAACTCTGGTCTTTCTTACGGTTTTTTTCACCCCAATTTCCAACCACTTTTTTCTGTAACAGTCCATCTGCACCTCAGTCTACAAACTCTGCTCTCTGTAACAGTCCTTCTACACCTCAGTATCCAAAATCTGCTCTCTGTTACAGTCCATATGCACCTCAGTCTGACACCTCTTCTCGCTGCACGAAACTTCTGCACCCCAGTCTCCAACCACTGCTCTCTGTTACAGTCCACCTGCACCTCAGTCGCTTAACTCTGCTCTCTATAAGATCCTTCAGAAACTCAGTCTCCAAACTCTGCTCTCTATAACAGTCCTTTTGCACTCCAGTCTCCAACCTCTGCTCTCTTCAACAATCCTTCTGCACCCCAGTCTGCAACCTCTGATCTCTGCAAGAGTCCTTCTGAAACTGAGTCTCCAACTTCTGCTCTCTGTAAGATCCATCTGCACACCTGACTCCAAGCTCGGCTTATTTCAACGATCCTGTTGCACCCCAGTGTCCAACCTCTGCTCTATGTAACAGGATTTTGCACCTCAATCTCCAACCTCTGCTCTCTTCAACAGTCCTTCTGCACCCCAGTCTCCAACTTCTTCTCTCTCTAAGAGTCCTACTGCACCTCAGTCTTCAAACTCTGCTCTCTGCAACATTCCTTCTGAAACCCAGTCTCCATCCTCTGCTCTCTGCAACAGTCCTTCTTCACCCCAGTCTCAAACCTCTGCTCCCTGCAAAAGTCCTTCTGCACCCCAGTCTCAAAACTCTGCTCTCTGTAGGATCCTTCTAAAACCCAGTCACAAACCTCTGCTCTCTGTATCTCTCCTTCTGCACCTCAGTCTCCAAAGTCTGCTCTCTGTAACAGTCTATCTTCACCTCAGTCTGACAACTCTGCTCTCTGCATGATCCTTCTGCACCCCAGTCTCCAAACACTGCTCTCTGTAACAGTCCACCTGCACCTCAGTCTCCAACCTCTGATCTCTGTAAGATCCTTTTGGAACTCAGTGTCCAAACTCTGCTCTCTATATCAGTCCTTCTGCACCCCAGTCTCCAACCTCTCCTCTCTGTAACAGGCCTTCTGCAAGCCAGTCTCCAACCTCTGCTCTCTGCAACGATCCTTCTGCACCACAGTCTCCAACCTCTGATCTCTCCAACAGTCGTTCTGCAACTCAGTCTCAAACTTCTGCTCTTTATAAGATACTTCTGCACCCCTGACTCCAAGCTCTGCTTATTGCAACTATCCTTCTGCACCCCAGTGTCCAACCTCTGCTCTATGTAACAAAATTTTGCACTTCAGTCTCAGACCTCTGCTCTCTGCAACAGTCCTTCTGCACCCCAGTCTCCAACTTTTGCTCTCTCTAAGAGGCCTTCTGCAATGCAGTCTCCAACATCTGCTCTCTGCAACATTCATTTTGCAGACCAGTCCCATTCTCTGCTCTCTGCAACAGTCCTTCTGCACCCCGGTCTGCAACCTCTGCTCTCTGCAACAGTCCTTCTGTACCCCAGTCTCCAAACTCTGCTCTCTTTAACAATCCTTCTGCACATCAGTCTCCAAACTCTGTTCTCTGCAACGGTCCTTCTGCACCTCAGTCTCCAACCTCTACTCTCTGTTACAGTCCTTCTGCACTTCACTCTCCAACCTCTGCTCTCTGTATATCCTTCTAAAACCCAGTCTCAAACCTCTGCTCTCTGTATCTATTATTCTACACCTCAGTCTCCAAACTCTGCTCTCTGTTACAGTTTTTCTATACCGTAGTCTCCAAACTGTGGACTCTGTTACGGACCTTCTGCACCCCAATTTCCAACCACTTCTTTCTATAACAGTCCTTCTGCACCTCAGTCTCCAAACTCTGCTCTCTGTAACAGTCCTTCTACACCTCAGTCTCCAACCTCTGCTCTCTGCAACAGTCCTTCTGCACCTCAGTCTGACACCTCTGCTCTCTGCACGATCCTTCTGTACCCCAGTCTCCAAACACTGCTCTCTGTAACAATCCACCTGCACGTAGTCTCCAAACTCTGCTCTATGTAAGATTCTTTAGCAACCCAGTATCCAAACTCTGTTCCCTATAACAGGCTTTCTGCACCCCAGTCTCCAAACTCTCCTCTCTATAACAGGCCTTCTGCATGCCAGTCTCCAAACTCTTCTCTCTGTAGCAGGCCTTCTGCACCCCAGTCTCCAAAATCTACACTGTGCAATGATACTTCTGCACCCCAGTCTGCAACCTCTGCTCTCTGCAATGATTCTACTGCACCCCAGTCTACTACCTCTGATCTCCGCAACAGTCTTTCTGCACCTTAGTCTCCAAATTCTGCACTCTGTAAGATCCATCTTCACCCCAATATCCAACCTCTGTTCTCTGCAAGAGTCTTTCTGCATCCAAGCTCCAACCTCTGTTCTCTGTAACAGGACTTCCGTACCTCAGTCTCCAGTCTCTGATCTCTGCAACAGTCCTTCTGCACCCCAGTCTCCAAAATCTGCTCTCTGTAACAGTCCTTCTTCACACGAGTCTCCAAACTCTTCTCTCTGCAACCATCCCTCTTAACCCCAGTCTCCAACCTCTGCTCTCTGCAACAGTCCTTCTGCAACCCAGTCTCCAAAAACTGCTCTCTGCAACAGTCCTTCCGCACCTCAGTCTGAAAACTCTGTTGTCTTCAATGAACTTTCTGCACCCCAGTCTCCTAGCTCTGCTGCCTGTAACAGTCCTTCTGCACCTCATTCTCCCAACTCTGCTCTTTGTAAAATACTTCTGTAAACCAGTCTTGAAACTCTGCACTATGTAACCGTCCTTCTGCACAACAGTCTCCAACCTCTGCTCTCTGTAACAGGACTTCTGCAACCAGTCTCAAAAATCTGCTCTCTATAACAGGCGTTCTGCACCCGAGTCTCCAAAATCTTCTCTCTGCAACGATTCTCCTCTATACCAGTCTCCAACCTCTTCTCTCTGCAACAGTCCTTTTGCACCACACTCTCCAACCTCTGGCTCTGTAAGATCCATCTGAACCCCACTCTCCAACCTCTGATCTCTGTAACTGTCCTTCTGCACCCCAGTCTCCAACCTCTACTCTCTGTAACAGTCTTTCTGAACCTCAGTCTTTAACCTCCGCTCTCTTGAACAGTCCTTCTGCACCACATTCTCCAAACTCTGCTCTCTGCAACAGTCCTTCTGAACCCCAGTCTCCAACATATACTTTCTGCAACAGTACTTCTCACTCCAGTTTCCAAATTCTGCTTCCTGCAATTATCCTTCTGGACCCCAGTCTCCAACGTCTGCTCTCTTCAGAGTCCTTCTGCACCAGAGTCTCCAACCTCTGATCTCTGTAACAATCATTCTCTGCAAGGGTCCTTCTACAAATCAGTCTCCAACCTCTACTCTCTGTATAAGTCCTTCTGCACCTCAGTCTGCAACCTCTGCTCTCTCTAAGATTCTTCTGCAACCCAGTCTCCAAACTCTTCTCTCTGTAACAGTGCTTCTGCACACCAGTCTCCAACCTCTTCTCTCTGCTACGATCCTTCTTCACCAAAGTCTCCAACCTATGCTGTCTTCAACAGTCGTTCTGCACCCCAGTCTCCAATATATACTCTCTGCAGAAGTCCTTCTGCCCCTCAGTCTTAAAACTCTGCTCTCTGCAAAGACCCTTCTGCACCCCAGTCTCCTACTTCTGCTCTCTGTAACAGTCTTTTTCACCTCATTCTCATAACTCTGCTCTCTGTAAGATCCTTATACAACCCAGTCTTTAAACTCTGCACACTGTAACAGTCCTTTGCACAACAGTCTCCAAACTCTGCTCTAGGTAACAGGACTTCTGCAAGCCAGTCTCCAAACTCTGCTCTCTGAAACCGGCCTTCTGCACCCCATTCTCCAACCTTTTCTCTCTGCAACGATTATTCTCCACCCAGTCTCCAACCTCTGCTCTCTGCAACAGTCCTTTTGCACCCTAGTCTCCAAACTCTGCTCTCTGTAAGATCCATCTGAACCCCAGTCTCCAAACTCTGCTCTCTGTAACAGTCCTTCTGCACCCCAGTCTCCAACATATGCTCTCTGCTACATTCCTTCTGCAGGACAGTCTCCAACATCTGCTCTCTGCAACAGTCCTTTTGCAGCACAGTCTCCAAACTCTACTCTCTGCAACAGTCCTTCTGCAGCCAAATCTCCAACGTCTGCTCTCCAAAACAGTCCTTCTGCACCTCAGTCTCCTACCTCTATTCTCTTAACACTCCTTTTGCACTCCAGTCTCCAACCTGTGCTCTCTGCAACAGTCCTTCTGCACCCCAGTCTCCAACCTCTGCTCTCGGCAACCATACTTCTGCACCCCAGTCCTCAAACTCTGCTCTCTGCAACAATCTTTCTGGACCCCAGTATCCATCCTCTACTCTCTGGAAGAGTCCTTCTGCACGACAGTCTCCAACGTCTGCTCTCTGTAAGATCCATCTGCAATCCAGTTTCCAAATTCTGCTCTTTGTAACATTCCTTCTCCAAAACAGTCTTTAAGCTCTGCTTTTTGCATGTGTCCTGCAGCACCCCAGTCTCCAACCTCTGTCCTCTGCAACAGTTCTTCTGCTCTCCAGTATCCAATATCTGCTCTCTGTAACAGTCCTTCGACAACCCAGTCTCCAAACTTTGCTTTCTTTATCAGTCCTTCTGAACACCAGTCTCAAAACTCTGCTCTCTGTGTCTATCTTTCTGCACCTCAGTCTTTAACCTGTGCTCTCTGTAACTTCTACACCCTAGTCTCCAACCTGTGTTGTCTGTAATAGTTTTTCTATACCGCAGTCTCCTAACTCTGGTCTTTGTAACGGTCCTTCTGCACCCCAATTTCCAACATCTGCTTTCTGTAACAGTCCTTCTGCACCTCAGTCTCCAAACTCTACTCTTTCTAACACTACTTATACACCTCAGTTTCCAACCTATGCTCTCTGTAACAGTCCACCTGCACCTCAGTCTCCAAACTCTGCTCTTTGTAAGGTCCTTCAGGAACCCAGTCTCCAAACTCTGCTCTCTATAACTCTCCTTCTACACCCCAGTCTCCAACCTCTCCTCTCTGTAACAGTCCATCTGCACCTCAGTCTCCAAATTCTGCTGTCGGTAAGATGCTTCTGCACCCCTGTATCCAACCTCTGCTCTTTGTAAAAGGACTTCCGCACCTCAGTCTCAAACCTCTTGTCTCTGCAACAGTCCTTTTCCAACTCAGTGTCAAAACTCTGCTCTCTACATCAATCCTTATGCACACTAGTTACCAACATCTGCTCTCGGCAATAGTCCTTCTGCACCTCAGTCTGAAAACTCTGCAATTTGCAACGACCCTTCTGCACCCCTGTCTCCTACCTCGGCTCTCTGTAACAGTCCTTCTGCACCTCAGTCTCCCAAATCTACTCTCTTTAAGATCCTTCTGCAACCAAGTCTTTAAACTCTGCACTTTGTACCTGTCCTTGTGCACAACAGTCTCCCACTTCTGCTTTCTGTAACAGGACTTCTGCAACTCAGTCTCCAACCTCTGCTCTCTGTAACAGGCCTTCTGCACCCCAGTCTCCAAACTCTTCTCTCTGCAACAATTCTTCTCCACCCTGGTCTCCAACATCTACTCTCTGCAACAGTCCTTTTGAACCCCAGTCTCCAAACTCTGCTCTCTGTACGATCCATCTGAAACCCAGTCTCCAACCTATGCTCTCTGTAACAGTCCTTCTACACCCAGGTCTCCAAACTCTTCTCTCTGTAACAGTCCTTCTACACCCCAGTCTCTAAAATCTGCTCTCTGCAACATTCTTTCTGCACCCCAGTCTTCAACATCTGCTCTCTGCAACACTCCTTCTGCACCACAGGCTCCAACCTCTGATCTCTGTAAGTTTCTCCTGCAATCCAGTTTCCAAACGCTGCTCTCTATAACATTCCTTTTCCATCCCAGTCTCCAAAATCTGTTCTCTGTATCTATCCTTCTGCACCTCAGTCTCCAACCTATGCTCTATGTAAGAGTCCTTCTGCACCCCAGTCTCCATCCTCTTCTCTGGGTAACAGTCCTATACCACAGTCTCCAAACTCTGCTCTTTGTAATGGTCCTTCTGCAACTAAATTTCCAAACTGTGATTCCTGTAACAGTTTTTCTGCACCTGAGTCTCCAAACTCTGCTCTCTTTAACCGTCCTTCTACACCCCAGTCTCAAACCACTGCTCTCTGCAAAAGTCCACCTGTACCACAGTCTTAAACCTCTGCTCACCACGATTCTTCAGCACCCCAGTCTCCAAAAACTGCTCTCTGTAACAGTCCACCTGCAGCTCAGTCTCCAACCACTGTTCTCTGTAACATCCTTCAGCAACCAAGACTCCAAACACTGCTCTCTATAACAGTCCTTCTGCACTCCAGTCTCCAAACTCTACTCTCTGTAACAGGCCTTCTGCACGCCAGTCTCCTAACTCTGCTCTATGCATCGAACATTCTGCACGCCTGTCTCCAACCTCTGCTCTCTGCAATGATTTAACTAAACTCCAGTCTCCAACCTCCCATCTCTGAAATAGTCCTTCTGCACGTCAGTCTCCAACCTCTGCCTTCTGTAATAGGCCTTCTGCACCTCAGTCTCCAAAGGCTGCTCTCTGCAACAGTCGTTCTCCACCCCAGTCTCCAACTTCTGCTCTCTGCAACAGTCTTTCTGCACCCCAGTCTCCAAACTCTGCTCGCTGCAACGAACCTTCTGGACCCCAGTCTCGAACATCTGCTCTCTGCAGCATTCCTTCGGCAATACAGTCTCCAACATCTGCTCTCTGTAAGATCCTTCTGCACACCAGTTTTCAAACTCTGCTCTCTGTAAAATTTCTTCTCTACCCCAGTCTCAAACCTCTGTCCTCTGAAACAGTCCTTCTGCTCCCCAGTCTCCGAGATCTGCTCTCTGTAAAAGACCTTATGTACCGCAGTTTCCAACCTCTGTTCTCTGTAACAGTCCTTCTGCAACCCAGTCTCCAACATCTGCTTTTTGAATCAGTCCTTCTGAACCCAAGTCTCCAAATTCTGCTCTTTGTATTTATTCTTCTGCACCTCAGTCTTCAACCTGTGCTTTCTTTAACAGTCCTTCTGCAAGTCAGTCTCTAAATTCTGCTCTCTGTAACAGTCCTTTTACACCTCAGTCTCCAACCTCTACCGTCTGTAACAGTACTTCTGCACCTCAGTCTAAAACCTCGGCTCTCCACGATTCTTCTGCACCCCATTCTCCAACTACTATTCTCTGTAACAGTTCACCTGCACGTCAGTCACCAACATGTGCTCTCTGTAAGTTCCTTCAGCAAAACAGTCTCCAAACTCTGCTCTCTGTAACAGTTTTTCTGCACCCCAGTCTCCAAACTTTCCTCTCTGTAACAGGCCTTCTGCACTGCAGTCTCGAAACTCTGCTCTCTATAGCAGGCCTTCTGCACCCCACACTCCATCCTCTGCTCTCTGCAACGATCCTTCTGAACCCCAGTCTTCAAACTTTGCTCTCTGCAATGATTCTACTGCACCCCAGTCTCCAAACTCTGATCTCTGCAACAGTCCTTCTGCACCTCAGTCTCCAAATTGTGCTCTATGTAAGATCATTCTGCACCCCTGTCTCAAAACTCTAGTCTCTGTAACAGTCCTTCTGCACCCCAGTCTCTAACCTCTGCTCTCCGCAAGAGTCATTCTGCAGCCCAGTGTTCAAACGCTGCTCTCTGCAACAGTCCTTCTGCACCCTAGTTACCAACATCTGCTCTCTGTTACAGTACTTTTGCACCCCAGTCTTCAACCAATGCTCTCTGTATCAATCCTCTTGTACTTCAGTATCCAATATCTGCTCTCTGTAACGGTCTTTCTGCACCCCAGACTCCAACCTCTGATCTCTGCAACAGTCCTTCTGCAACTCAGTCTCCAAATTCTGCTCTCTGTAACGGTCTTTCTGCACCCCAGACTCCAACCTCTGCTCTCTGAATCTGTCCTTCTGCACCAGAGTCTCCAAACTCTGCTCTCTGTAACAGGACTTCCGCACCTCAGTCTCCAACCTCTGTTCTCTGCAACAGTCCTTCTGCACGCCAGGCTCTAACATCTGCTCTCTGCAACAGTTATTTTGCACCTGAGTCTGAAACTCTGCTCTGTGCAACGACCCTTGTGCACACCATTCTCCTACCTCTGCTCTTTGTAACAGTCCTTCTGCACCTCAGTCTCTCAACTCTGCCCTCTGTTTGATCCTTCTGCAACCCAGTGTTTAAACTCTGCACTCTGTAACAGTCCTTCTGCACAACAGTCGCCAACTTCTGCTCTCTGTAACAGGACTTCTGCAACCCAGTCTCCAACCTCTGCTCGGTGTAACAGGCCTTCTGCACCCCAGTCTCCAACCTTTTCTCTCTGCAACGATTCATCTCCACCCCAGTCTCCAACATATGCTCTCTGCAACAGTCCTTTTGCACCCCAGTCTCAAAACTCTGCTTTCTGTAAGATCCATCTGAACCCCAGTCTCCAACTTCTGCTCTCTGTAACAGTCCTTCTGCACCCCAGTCTTCAAACTCTGCTCTCTGTAGCAGTCCTTCTGCACCCCAGTCTCCAAACTATGCTCTCTGGAACAGTCCTTCTGCACCTCATTCTCCAACCTATTCTCTCAGCAACAGTCTTTCTGCTCCCGAGTCTCCAAGATCTGCTCTCTGTAACAGTCCTTCTGTACCGCAGTGTCCAAACTCTACTCTCTTTTTTGGTTCTTCAACACCGCTGTCTCCAAACTCTGCTTTCTGTATCAGCCTGTCTGAACCCCAGTCTCCAACCTCTGTTCTCTGTATCCATCCTTCTGCACCTCAGTCTCCAACTTGTGCTCCCTGTAAGAGTCCTTCTGCATCCCAGTCTCCAACCTCTGCTCTCGGTAACAGTCCCAAACCGCAGTCTTCAAACTCTGCTCTCTTTAACAGTCCTTCTGCACTCCAATTTTCAACCTCTGCTTCCTGTAACAGTCCTTCTACACCTCAGACTGAAACCTCTGCTCTCTGCAATGATCCTACTGAACCACAGTCTCCAACCTTTTATCTCTGCAACAGTCCTTCTGCACCTCAGTCTCCAACTTCTGCTCTCTGTAAGATCCTTCTGCATCCCTGTCTCCAACATCTGCTATTTGCAACGATTCTTCTGCACCCCAATCTCCAACCTCTGTTCTATGTAACAGGACTTCTGCACCTCAGTCTTTAACCTCTGCTCTCTGCAATAGTCCTTCTGCACCCCAGTCTCCAAATTCTGCTCTCTGTAACAGTCCTTCTGTACTGCATTCTCCAACCATTACTCTCTGTAACGTTCTTTCTGCACCCGATACTAGAGTCTCTGCTTTCTGTATCAGTCCTTGTGCAGCCCAGTCTCTAACTTCTGCTCTAAGTGTCCTTCTGCACCTTACTCCAACCTCTGCTCTCTGAAACAGTCCTTCTGCATCCCAGTCTGCAACCTCTGCTCTCTTCAACAGTCCTTCTGCACCTCAGTCTCCAACCTATACTCTCTGTAACTGTACTTCTGCACTTCAGTCTCCAACCTCTGCTCTCTGTGGGATCCTTGACCAACCCAGTCTCCCAACTCTGCTCTCTGTAACATTCCTTAAGCACACCAGTCTTTAATCTCTTCTCTCTGCAATGATTATTCTAAACTCCAGACTCCAATCTGCTCTGTGCAACAGTCCTTCTACACTTCAGTCTCCAAAAACTGATCTCTGCAACAGTCCTTCTGCACCACAGTCTGAAAACTCTGCTGTCTGAAACAAATCTCCTGCACCTCAGTCTCCTACCTCTGCTCTCTGTTAAAATCTTTCTGCACCTCAGTCTCCGACATCTGCTCTCTATAAGATCCATCTGAACCCCAGTTTCCAACATCTGCTCTCTGTAACAGTCCTTCTGCACCTCAGTCTCCAACCTTTGCTCTCTGCAACAGCCTTCTGCATCCCAGTCTGAAAACTCTGCTCTCTGCAACGATCTTTCTGGACCCCAGTCTCCAACGTATGCTCTCTGCAAAAGTCCTTCTGCACCACAGTCTCCAACCTCTGCTCTCTGTAAGATCTTTCTGCACTCCAGTTTCCAAACTCTACACTTTCTAACATTCCTTCTCTACCCTAGTCGCCAACTTCGGCTTTCTGCTAGGATCCTGCAGCAACCTAGTTTCCAAAATCTGTCCTATGCAACAGTACTTCTGCTCCCCAGTTACCAATATCTGCTCTCTGTAACAGTCCTTCTGTACCGCATTCACCAAACTCTGCTCTCTGTAACGGTCCTTCTGCACCCCAGTCTCCAAACACTGCTTTCTGTATCAGTCTTTCTGAACTCCAGTCTCCAACCTCTGCTATCTGTGTCTATCCTTCTTCTCCTCAGTCTCCAACATGTGCTTTCTGTAACAGTCCTTCTGAACCCAAGTATCCCACCTCTGCTCTCTGTAACAGTTCTTCTATACCGTAGTCTCAAAGCTCTGCTCCCTGTAATGGTCCTTCTGCACCCTAATTTACTACCTCTGCTTTCTGTAACAGTCATTCTGCACCTCAGTCTGAAACCTCTGCTCTCCACGATCCTTCTGCACAACAGTCTCTAACCACTGCTCTCTGTAACAGTCCAACAGCACCTTAGTCTCCTACCTCTGCTATCTGTAAGATCCTTCAGCAACCCAGTCTTCAAAATCTGCTCTTTACCAGTCCTTCTGCACTGCAGTCTCCAACCTCTCCTCTCTGTAACAGGCCTTCTGCACGCAAGTCTCCAGCCTCTGCTCTCTGCAACGATCCTTCTGCACCCCAGTATTTAACCTCCGATCTCTGCAATGATCCTACTGCACCCGAGTCTCCAACCTCTGATCTCTACAACAGTCCTTGAGCACCTCAGTCTCCAAATTCTGCTCTCTGTAAGATCCTTCTGCACCACTGTCTCCAACCTCTGCTCTCTGTAACAGTACTTCTGCATCCCAGTCTCCAATCTCTGCTCTTCGCAACAGTTCTTCAGAACCCCAGTCTCCAAACTCTGCTCTCTGCAACAGTTTTCGGCACCCTAGTTACCAACATCAGTTCTCTTTTACAGTCCTTCTCCACCTCAGTCTCCAAACTCTGCTCTCTGTAACAGTCCTCCTGTACTGCAGAATCCATCCTCTACTCTCTGTAATGGTCTTTCTGCACCCCAGACTCCAATCTTTGCTTTCTATATCAGTCCTTCTGCACCCCAGTCTCCAAAGTCCGCTATCTGCAACCGTCCTTCTGGACCCCAGGCTCCAAATTCTGCTCTCTGTAACAATCCTTCTGCACCTCAGTCTCCAAACTCTGTACTCTTCAAAGTTACTTCTGCACCTCAGTCTCCAAAATATATTCTCTGTAACAGTCTTTCTGCACCTGATTCTTTAACCTCTGCTCTCTGTAGGATCGTTCTCCAACCCAGTCTCCAAACTCTGCTCTCTGTAACAGTCCTTCTGCACAACAGTCTCCAACCTCTGTTCTCTCCACCGATCCTTCTTCACCCCAGTCTTCAACCTCTGCTCTCTGCAACAGTCCTTCTGCACACCAGTCTCCAACATCTGCTCTCTTCAACAGTCCTTCAGCAACTCAGTCTAAAAACTTTTCTCTCTGCAACGATCCTTCTGCACCTCAGTCTACTACCTCTGCTCTCTGTAAGACCCTTCTGCAACCCAGTCTCCAAACATTGCTCTCTGTAAAAGTCCTTATGCAGAATAGTTTCCAACCTCTGCTCTCTGTAACAAAAATTTTACAACCCAGTCTCTAACCTCTGCTCTCTGGAACAGGCCTTCATAACCCCAGTCTCCAACCTCTTCTCTCTGCAATGATTTTTCTCCACCCCAGTCTCCAACCTCTGCTCTCGGCAACAGTCCTGCACCCTAGTCACCGAACTCTGCTCTCTGTAAGGTCCTTATGCACTCCAGTCTTCAACCTCTTCTCTCTGCAACGATTCTTGTCCATCACAGTCTCAAACATCTGCTCTCTGCAACAGTCTTTTTTCACTCCAGTCTCTAAACTCTGCTCTCTGTAAGATCCATCTGAAACCCAGTCTCTAACCTGTGCTCTCTGTAAAAGTCCTTCTGCACACCAGTCTCCAAACTCTGATCTCTGTAACTGTCCTTCTGCACCTCAGTCTCCAAACTCTGCTCTCTGTAACAGTCTTTCTGCACCTCAGTGGCTAAAATCTGCTCTATGCAATGATCCATCTGAACCCCAGTCTCCAACTTCTGCTCTGTGCAATAGTCCTTCTGCACCACAGTCTTCAACCTCTGCTCTCTATAAGATCCTTCTGCACTCCAGTTTCTAAACTCTGCTCTCTGTAAAATTCCTTGTCCACCACAGTCTACAACTTCTGTCCTCTGCAACAGTCCTTCTGCTCCCCAGTCTCCGAGATCTGCTCTGTGTAACAGTCCTTCTGTACTGCAGTCTCCAACCTCTGCTCTCTCTAACAATCCTTCTGAACCTCAGTCTCTAAACTCTGCTCTCTGCAACGATCCTTCTGCACCTCAGTCTCCAAACTCTGCTCTCTGTAACACTTCTTCTACACCTCAGTCTCTAAACTCTGCACTCTGTAACAGTCCTTCTGCACCCCAGTCTCAAACCTCTGCTATTAGTAACAGTCCTATACCGCAGTCTTCAACCTCTGTTCTCTTTAACGGTCCTTCTGCATCCCAATTTTCAAACTCTGCTTCCTTTAACAGTCCTTCTGCACCTGAATCTCCAAACTCTGCTCTCTGTAACAGTCCTTCTGCACCTCAGCCTGAAAATTCTGCTGTCTGGAACGAACTTTCTGCACCCCAGTCTCCTAACTCTGCTATCTGTAACAGTCCATCTACACCTCAGTCTCCAACCTCTGCTCTCTTTAAGAGTCCGTCTGAACCTCAGTCTCAAAATTCTGCTCTCTATAAGATCCTTCTGCACCACTATCTCCAAACTATGCTCTCTGTAACAGTATTTCTGCACCCCAGTCTCCAACCTCTGCTCTCCGCAACAATTCTTCTCCACCCCAGTCTACAACATCTGCTCTCTGCAACAGTTCTTCGGCAACCTAGTTACCAACATCAGCTCTCTTTTACAGTCATTCTGCACCCCAATCTCCAACCTCTGCTCTCTTTAACAGTCCTCCTGTACTGCAGAAACCAACCTCTACTCTCTGTAACGGTCTTTCTGCACCCCAGACTCCAATCTCTGATTTTTGTATCAGTCCTTCTGCACCCCAGTCTCCAACCTCTGCTCTCTATAACAGTCCTTATTCACCCCAGTCTCCAAAATCCGCTATCTGCAACAGTCTTTCTGCACCCCGGTATCCAACCTCTGCTCTCTTTAACAATCCTTGTGCATCTCAGTTTCAAAACTCTGTACTCTGCAAGGTTACTTCTGCACCTCAGTCTCCAACATCTACTCTCTATATCAGTCTTTCTCCACCTGATTCTTCAAATTATGCTCTCTGTAGCATCCTTCTTCAACCCAGTCTCCAAACTCTGCTCTCTATAACAATCCTTCTACACACCAGTCGCCAACCTCTGCTCTCTGCACCGATCCTTCTTCACCCCAGTCTCCAACCTCTGCTCTCTGCAACAGTCCTTCTGCACACCAGGCTCTAACATCTGCTCTCTGAAACAGTCTATCAGCAACTCAGTCTAAAAACTTTTTTCTCTGCAAGGATCCTTCTGCACCTCAGTCTACTACCTCTGCTCTCTGTAAGACCCTTCTGCAACCCAGTCTCCAAACTCTGCTCTCTGTAGCAGTCCTTCTGCAGAATAGTTTCCAACCTCTGCTCTCTGTAACAGGATTTTTGCAACCCAGTGTCGAATCTGCTCTCTGTAACAGGCCTTCAGAACCCCAGTCTCCAACCTCTTCTCTCTGTAATGATTTTTCTCCACCCCAGCCTACAACCTCTGCTCTCGGCAACAGTCCTTCTGCACCCTCGTCACCAACCTCTGCTCTCTGTAAGATCCTTCTGCACTCCAGTCTCCAACCTGTTCTCTCTGCAACGATTCTTCTCCATCCCAGTCTCCAACATCTGCTCTCTGCAACGTTCCTTTTGCACCCCAGTCTCCAAACTCTTCTCTCTGTAAGATCCTTCCACACTCCAGTTTCCAAACTCTGCTCTCTGTAACATTCCTTCTCCACCTGAGTCTCCAACTTCTGTCCTCTGCAACAGTCCTGCTGCTCCCCAGTCTCTGAGATATGCTATGTGTAACAGTCCTTCTGTACGGCAGTCTCCAAACTCTGCTGTCTGTAACTGTCCTTCTACATCCCAATTTCCAACCTCTGCTTTCTGTAACAGTCTTTCTGCACCTCAGTCTCCAACCTGTGCTCTCAGTAACATTCCTTATGCACCACAGTCTCCAACCTCTGCACTCTGCATTGGTACCACTTAACCCCAATATTTCTGTACTGCAGTCTCCAACCTCTGTTCTCTGTAAGGGACCTTTTGCAACCCAGTCTCCCACCTCTACTTTCTATATCAGTCCTTCTGCACCACAGTCTCCAAACTCTGCTGTCTGTAACCGTCATTCTGCACCTCACTCTGCAACCTCTGCTCTCATAAACAGTCCTTCTGCAACCAGTCTTCAAACTCTGCTCTCTGCAAGAGTCCTTTTGCACCCCAGTCTCCATCCTCTGCTCTCTGCAACAGTCAATCTCCACAACAGTCTCCAACCTCTGCTCTTTTTAAGGGGCCTTCTGCACCCCAGTCTCGAAACTCTGCTTTATGTATCAGTTCTTCTGCACCCCAGTCTCCAACCTCTGCTCTCTGTAACACTCCTCTATACCCCAGTCTCCAACTTCTGCTCTCTATAAGGGTCGTTCTGCACCTCAGTCTCCAACATCTGCTCTCTGCAACACTCCTTTTGAACCCCAGTCTCCTAACTTTGCTCTCTGCAACAGTTTTTTTCTGAACCTCAGTCTTAAACCTGTGCTCTCTGTAAAAGTCCTTCTGCACCTCAGTCTCCAACCTGTGCTCTCAGTAGAAGTCCTTCTGCACCACAGTCTTTAACCTCTGCTCTCTGTAACAGTCCTACTACACCCCATTTTCCATACCCTGCTCACTCCAAGGATACATCTGCACCCGAGTCTTCATCCTCTGTTCTCTGCAACTTTTCTTTTGCACCCCAGTCTCCAGCATCTGCTCTCTGCAACAGTCCTTCTTCACACCAGTCTCCAAAATCTGCTCTCTGTAACAGTCCTTCTGGACCCCGATCTCCAACCTCTACTCTCTGCAACAGTCCTTCTACACCCCAGTCTAAAACCTCTGCTCTCAGCAAAAGTTTATCTGCACCCCAGTCTCCAAACTTTTCTCTCTGTAACTATCCTTCTGCACCTCAGTCTCAAACCTCTGCTCTTTGCCAGGGTCCTTCTGCACCTCAGTCTCCAAACTCTGCTCTCTGTAAGATCCTTTTTCACCCCAGTCTCCAACTCTGCTCTGTAACAGACTTATAAACCCCAGTCTCCAACCTCTGCTCTCTGTATCAGTCCATCTGCACCCCAGTCTCCAAACTCTGCTCTCTGCAATGATCCTTCTGCACCCCAGTCTCCAACCTCTGCTCGCTGCAACATTCCTTGTGCAACCCAGTCTCCAACCTCTACTCTCTGCAACAGTTTTTCTGTACCTCAATCTCCAATCTCTGCTCTATGCAACAATCCTTCTGTGAACAAGACTCTAACATCTGCTCTCTGAAACAGTTCTTCCACACCCCAGTCTCCAACCTCTGCTCTCTGTAACAGTCTTTCTGTACCTCTGTCTCCTAACTCTGCTCTCTGTAAGACCCTTCTGAAACCAAGTCTGAAAACCCTGCTCTTTGTAACGGTCCTTCTGCACCCCAGTCTCCAACCTCTGATCTCTGTAACAGGTCTTCTGCATCCCAGCCTCCAACCTCTGCTCTCTGTAAGAGGCCTTCTGCACCCCAGTCTCCAACCTCTACTCTCTGCAATGATCCTTCTGCACCCCATTCTCCTACCTCTTCTCTCTGAAACAGTCCTTCTGCACCTCAGTCTCCTACCTCTGCTCTCTGTAAGATCTTTCTGCACACCAGTCTCAAACCCCTGCTCGCTGTAACAGTTTTTCTGCACCCCAGTCTCCTACCTCTGCTCTCTGCAACGGTCCTTCTGCACCCCAGTCTCCAAACTCTGTTTGCTGCAACAGTCATTCTACACCCCAGTCTTTAAACTCTGCTCTCTCTAACAGTCCTTCTGTACCAGAGTCTCCAACCTCTGCTCTCTGTAACGGTCTTTCTGCCCCCCAGTCTCCAAAATTTGCTTTCTTTGTCAGTCCTTCTGCACCCCAGTATCCAACCTCTGCTCTCTGTAACAGTTTTTCTGCACCTCAGTCTCCAAACTCTGCTTTCAGCAACAGTCCTTCTGAACCCCAGTCTCCAACCTCTGCTGTCTGCAACTTTGCTTCTGCACCCCAGTATCAAACCTATGCTCTCTGTAAAAGTCCGTCTTCACCCCAGTCTCCAACCTCTGCTCTCTGTAACGATCCTTCTGCACCCTAGTCTCAAACATCCGCTCTCTGTAACAGTCCTTCTGCACCACAGTCTCCAAACTCTCTTCTCTGTAAGATCGTTCTGAAACCCAGTCTCCAATGTCTGCTATCTGTAACTGTCCTTCTGCACCCCAGTCTTTAAACTCTGCTCTCTGCAACACTTTGTCTGCACCTCAGTCTTGAAACTCTGCTTTCTGCAACAGTCCTTCTGCACTCAAAACTCCAACCTCTTCTCTCCACAACATTCTTTCTGCACCCCATTCTCCAACCTGTGCTCTCTGTAAAAGTTTTTCTGCACCCCAGTCTCCGAATTCTGCTCTCTGTACAGATCCTTCTGCACCCCAGTCTTGAACCTCTGCTCTCTGCAACGATCATTCTGCACCTCAGTTTCCAACCTCTGCTCTCTGCAACTATCCTTCTGTACCTAAGTCTCGAACCTCTGCTGTCTGCAACGATCCTTCTGCACCCCAGTCTGAAAACTCTGCTAGCTGCAACAGTCCTTGTGAACCCCCGTCTCCAACATCTGCTTCCTGCAACAGTTCTTCTGTACCTCAGTCTGAAAACTCTGCTCTCTGCAACAGTCCTTCTACACCCCAGTCTCCATACTCTGCTCGCCCCAACGATCCTTCTGCACCCCAGTCTCCAACGTCTGCTCTCTGAAACAGTCCTTCTACACCCCAGTCTCCAACCTCTGCTCTCTGCAACAGTCCTTCTACACCCTAGTCTCAATACTCTGCTCGCCCCAACGATCCTTCAGCACCCAGTGTCCAAACTCTGTTCTCTACATCAGTTCTTCTGCACCCCAGTCTCCAACCTCAGCTCTCTGTAACAATCCTTCTGTACCCCCGTCTCCAACCTCTGTTCTCTGTAAGGGTCCTTATGCACCCGACTATCCAACCTCTGCTTTCTGTATCAGTCGTTTTGCACCACCTTCTCCAAACTCTTCCCTCACTAACAGTCCTTCTGCAACTCAGTCTGCATCCTCTGCTCTCTGCAACAGTCCTTCTGCACCCCAGTGTCCATGCTCTACTCTCTGCAACAGTCCTTTTGCACCCCAGTCTCCGACATCTGCTCTCTGCAACAGTCATTCTCCACCCCAGTCTCCAACCTCTGCTCTCTGTTACAGTTAATCTGTACTGCATTCTCCAAACTCTGCTCTAGGTAAAGATACTTCTGCACCCGAGTCTCCAACCTTTTCTTTCTTTATCAGTCTTTCTGCACCCCAGTCTCTAAACTGTGCTCTGTGTAACTGTACTTCTGCACCTTAGTCTCCAACCTCTGCTCTCTGCTACACTCTTTCTGGACCCAAATTTCCAAACTCTACTCTCTGCAACAGTCCTTCTACATTGCAGTCTAAAACCTCTGCTCTCTGCAACAGTCCTTCTGCACGCCAATCTCCTACCTCTACTCTAAGCAACAGTCTTTCTGAACCTTAGTCTTCAAACTCTGCTCTCTGCAACATTCCGTCTGCACCCCAGTATCAAACCATTGCTCTCTGTAAAAGTCCGTCTGCACCCCAGTCTCCAACCTCTGCTCTCTGTAATGATCCTTCTGCACCTCCTTCTCCAAACTCTTTTCTCTGTAAGATCCTTCTGAAACCCAGTCTCCAACGTCTCTTCTCTGCAACAGTCCTTCTGCAACCCAGTCTTTAACCTCTGCTCCCTGCAACAGTACTTCTTCACCTCAGTCTCCAAACTCTGCTTTCTGCAACAGTCCTTTTGCAAACAAATCTCCAAACTCTGCTCTCCGCAACATTCCTTCTGCACCCAAGTCTCCAACCTGTGCTCTCTTTAAAAGTCCTTCTGCACCCCAGTCTCTTAACTTTGCTCTCTGTAACGATCCTTCTGCACCCCAGTCTTGAACCTCTGCTCTCTGCACACCAGTTTCAAACCTCTGCTAGCTGCAACAGTCCTTGTGAACCCAAGTCTCCAACATCTGCTTCCTGCAACAGTTCGTCTGTACCTCAGTCTGAAAACTCTGCTCTCTGCAATAATCCATCTGCACCCCAGTCTCCAACATCTGCTCTCGTTAAAAGTCCTTCTGTACCTCAGTCTCCAATCACTGCTCTATGCAACAGTCCTTCTGCACCCAAGTCTCCAACATCTGCTCTCTTCAAAAGTCCTTCTTCACTCTAGTCTCCATTCTGCTTGCCTAAACAATCCTTCTGCACCCCAGGATCCAATATCTGTTCCCTACATCATTCCTTCTGCAACTCAGTCTGCAACATCTGGTCTCTGCAACAGTGCTTCTTCACCTTACTCTCCATCTTCTTCTCTCTGCAGCAGTCCTTTTGCACCCCAGTCTCCAACATCTGCTCTCTTCAACAGTCATTCTCCACAACCAGGCTCCAATCTCTGCTCTCTGTAACATTTCTTCTGTACTGCATTCTCCAACCCCTGCTCTCTCTAAGGGTACTTCTGCACCTGAGTCTCGAACCTCTGCTTTCTGTGTCAGTCCTTCTGCACCCCAATCTCCAACCTCTGCTCTGTGTAACTGTACTTCTGTACCTTAGTCTCCAAGTCTGCTCTCTGATACAGTCTTTCTGGACCCCAATCTCCAACGTCTACTCTCTGCAACAGTCCTTCTACATCCCAGTCTACAACCTCTGCTCTCTGCAATAGTCCTTCTGCACCCCAGTCTCCAACCTCTGCTCTATGTAACAATCCTTCTGCACCTGAGTCTCCAACCTCTGCTCTCTGCAACTGTTCTTCTGAACCTAAGTCTCCAACCTCCACTCTCTGTAAACGTTCTTCTGCACTTCAGTCTCCAACCTCTGTTCTCTGTGAATTCCTTCTGCAACCCAGTCTCCAAACTATGCTCTCTGTAACAGTGCTTCATCACCCCAGTCTCCAAACTCTGCTCTCTGTGTCAGTCCATCTACACCCCAGTCTCCAACCTCTGCTCTCTGCAACGATCTTTCTGCAGCCCAGTCTCATACCTGTGCTCGCTGTAACAGTCCTTATGTAACTCAGTCTAAAACATCTGCTCTCTGCAACAGTTCTTGTGTAGCTTAGTCTGAAATCTCTGCTCTCTGCAATAATCTTTATGCACCCAGTCTCCAACCTCTTCTCATAGTAACAGTCATTCTGTACCTCAGTCTCCAAACTATGCTCTCTGTAAGACCCTTCGGAAACCCAGTATTCAAACTCTGCTGTCCGTAAGAGTCCTTCTGCACTCAGTCTCTTAACTCTGCTCTCTGTAATAGGCCTTCTGTATCCCATTCTCCAAACTCTGCTCTCTGTAAGAGGCCTTCAGAACCTTAGTCTCCAACTTCTACTCTCTGCAACGATATTCTGCACCCCAGTCTCCAACCTCTGCTCTCTGTAAGATCTTTCTGCACACCAGTCTCCAAACTCTACTCGTTGTAACTGTCCTTACGTACAGGATTCTCCAACCATTGCCCTCTGTAACGGTCCTTCTGCACCCCAGTCTCCAACATCTGATTTCTCTATCAGTTCTTCTGCACCCCATTCTCCAACCTCTGCTCAATGTAACACTCTTTCTGAACCTCAGTCTTCAACCTGTGCTTTCTGCAACAGTCTTTATGCACCAAAGTCTCCAAATACTGCTCTCTACAACATTCCTTCTTCACCCCAGTATCCAACTTGTGCTTTCTGCAACGATCCTTTTTCACCTCATTCTCCAACCTCTGCTCTCTGCAAAGATTCTTCTGCACACCAGTCTCCAACCTCTGCTCTCTGCAACAGTCCTTGTGAACCCCAGTCTTCAACATCTTATCTCTGCAAAAGTTCTTCTGTACCTTAGTGTGAAAATTCTGCTCTCTGCAATAATCCATCTGCACCCCAGTCTCCAAACTCTGCTCTTTGTAACAGTTCTTCTGTACCTCAGTCTCCAATCTCTGCTCTATAAAACAGTCCTTCTGCATACACGTCTCCAACATCTGCTCTCTGAAACATTCCGTCTACACCCCAGACTCCAACCTCTGCTCTCTGCAACAGTCCATCTACACCCCAGTCTCTATACTCTTGGAGCCCCAGCAATCCTTCTGGACCCCAGTCTCCAACATCTGCTCTCTACAACAGTCCTTCTGCACCCCAGTCTCCAACCTCTGCTCTCTGCACGATCCTTCTGCACACCAGGCTTCAACTGTTGCTCACTTTAACAGTACTTCTACAACCCAGTCTCCACACTCTGCTCTCTGTAACAATAATTCTGCACCTCAGTCTCTAACCTCTGCTCTCTGCAACAGTCTTCTGCAAAACAGTCTCCAATCTCTGCTCTCTGTAACAGTCCTTCTGTACCGGATTGTCCAACCTCTTTTCTTTTTAACGGGCCTTCTGCACCCCAGTAACAAACATCTGCTTTCTCTATCAGTCCTTCTGCACCTCAGTCTCCAACCTCTGCTCTCTGCAACAGTCCTTCTGCACCCAAGTCTCCAACCTCTGCTCTCTGCAACATTCCTTCTGCAAGTCAGTCTCCAAGCTCTGCCTTCTGCAAAGATCCTTTGGCACCGCAGTCTCAAACCTCTGCTCGCTGAAACAGTCCTTATGAACCCCAGTCTCCAACATCTGCTCTCTGCAACAGTTCTTCTGTACTTCAGTCTGAAAACTCTGCTCTCGGAAATAATCAATCTGACCCCCAGTCTCCAACCTCTACTCTCTGTAAAATTCATTCTGTACCTCATTCTCCAATCTCTGCTCTATGCAACAGTCCTTCTGCACCCAAGTCTCCAACATCTGCTCTCTGAAACAGTCCTTCGACACCCCAGTCTTCAACCTCTGCTCTCTGCAACAGTCCTTCGACACCCCAGTCTTCAACCTCTGCTCTCTTCAACAGTCTTTCTACACCCCAGTCTCCATACTCTGCTCGCATCAATGATCCTTCTGCACCCCAGTCTAAAAACTCTTCTCTCTGCAACAGTCCTTCTACACTGCAGTCTCCATTCTCTGCTCGCCCCAAGGATACTTTTGCACCCGAGTCTCCAACATCTCTTCTCTACATCAGTTCTTCTGCACCCCAGTCTCTAATCTCTGCTCTCTGTAACAGTCTTTCTGTACCGCAGTCTGCAAACTCTGTTCTCCATTAGGGTCCTTATGCACCCCAGTACCCAACATCTGCTTTCTGTATCAGTCGTTTTGCACCATAGTCTCCTAACTGTGCCCTCTGTAACAGTCATTCTTCATCTCAGTCTGCAAAGTCTGCTCTCTGCAACAGTCCTTCTGCACCACACTCTCCATCCTCTTCTCTGTGCAACAGTCCTTTTGCACCCCTGTCTCCAACATCTGCTCTCTGCAACAGTCATTCTCCAACCCAGTCTCCAAACTCTGCTCTCTGTAATAGTCCTTCTGTACTGCATTTTTCAACTTCTACTCTCTGTAAGGGTACTTCTGCACCAGAGTCTCCAACCTTTGTTTTCTGTATCAGTCCTTTTGAGCCCCAGTCTCCAACCTGTGCTATGTGTAACTGTCCTTCTGCACCTTAGTCTCCAACCTCTACTCTCTGCAAAAGTCCTACTAAATCCCAGTGTAAAACCTCGGCTCTCTGCAACAGTCCTTCTGCATCCCAGTCTCCATCCTCTGCTCTCTGTAACAATCCTTCTGCACCTCAGTATCCAACCTATGCTCTCTACAACTGTCCTTCTGCACCTCTGTCTTTAACCTCTACTCTAATTAACAGTGTTTCTGCACCTCAGTCTCCAAATCTGCACTCTGTAAGATCCTTCTGCAACCCAGTCTCCAAACTCTGCTCTTTTTAAAAGGCCTTCTGCACCCCAGACTCCAAACTCTGCTCTCTCTATCAGTCCATCTGCACCCCTGTCTCTAAACTCTGCTCGTTGCAACAGTCCTTGTGCAACCCACTTTACAACATCTGCTCTCTGCAACAGTTCTTTTGTACCTCAGTCTGAAAACTCTGCTCTCTGCAATAATCCTTCTGCACCCCAGTCTCAAACCTCTCCTCTCTGTAACAGTCCTTCTGTACCTCAGTCTCCAACCTCATCTCTCTGTAAGAACCTTCTGAAACCCAGTGTGCAAACTCTGCTCTCTGTGACAGTCCTTCTGCACCCCAGTCTCCAACCTGTGCTCTCTGTAACATACCTTATGCACTCCAGTCTCAAACCTCTGCTCTCTATAAGAGGCCTTCTGCAGAACAGTCTCCAACCTCTACTCTCTACAAGGATGCTTCTGCACCCCAGTCCCCAACATCTGCTCACTACAACAGTACTTCTGCAATCCAGTCTCCAACCTCTGCTCTCTGCGAGATCCTTCTGCACACCAGTCTCCAACCACTGCTCACTGTAACAATAATTCTGCACCTCAGTCTACAACTTCTGTTCTCTGCAAGGGTCCTTCTGCACCGCAGTCTCTAACCTCTGTTTTCTGCAACTGTCTTCTGCACCCCAGTCTCCAACCTATGCACTCTGTAACAGTCCTTTTATACCAGATTCTCCAACCTCTGCTCTCTGTAACGGTCCTTCTGCACCCCATTCTTCAAATTCTGCTTTCTCTATAAGTCCTTCTGCACCCCAGTCTCCAACCTCTGCTTTCTGTAACATTCCTACTGCACCCCAGTCTCGATCCTCTGCTCTCTGCAATGATATTTCTGTACCTCTGTGTCCAACCTCTTCTCTCTGCAAAGATCCTTTTGCACCCCAGTCTCAAAGCTCTGCTAGATGCAACAGTCCTTGTGAACACCAGTCTCCAACATCTACTCTTTGCAACAGTTCTTCTGTACTTCAGTCTGAAAACTCTGATCTCTGCAATAATCCATCTGCACCCCAGTCTCCAAGCTCTACTCTCTGTAACAGTCCTTCTGTACCTCAGTCTCCAATCTCTGCTCTATGCAACAGTCCTTCTGCACCCAAGTCTCCAACATCTGCTCTCTGAAAGAGTCCTTCGACAACCCAGTCTCCAACCTCTGCTCTCTGTAATAGTCCTTCTACACCACAGTTTCCATAGTCCGCTCGCCCAAACGATCCTTCTGCACCCCAGTCTCCAACGTCTAATCTCTACAACAGTCCCTCTACACTTCAGTCTCCAACCTCTGCTCTCTGCAACAGTCCTTCTATACCCCAGTCTCCATACTCTGCTCGACCCAACAATCCGTCTGCACCCCAGTCTCCAACCTCTGTTCTCTACATCAGTTCTTCTGCACCCCAGTCTCTGACCTCTTCTCTCGGTACCGGTCCTTCTGTACCGCAGTCTCCAACCTCTGTTCTCAGTAAGGTTCCTTATGCACCCTAGTATCCAACCTCTTCTTTCTGTATAAGTCGTTTTGCACCACTTTCTCCAAACTCTGCCATCTGTAAGAGTCCTTCTGCAACTCAGTCTATAACCTCTGCTCTCTGCAATAGTCCTTGTGCACCCCAGTCTCTATCCTCTGCTCTCTGCAACATTCCTTCTGCACCCCAGTCTCCAACATCTGCTATCCGCAACAGTCATTCTCCACCCCAGTCTCCAAACTCTGCTCTCTGTAAGAGTCCTTCTGTACTACATTCTCGAAACTCTGCTCTCTGTAAGGATACTTCTGCACCCAAATCTCCAAACTCTGCTTTCTGTATCAGTCCTTCTGCACTACAGTCTTTAACCTCTGCTCTGTGTAAGTGGCCTTCTTCACCTTAGTCTCTAACGTCTGCTCTCTGCTACAGTTTTTCTGGACCCCAGTCTCCATAATCTACTATCATCAACAGTCCTTCTGCACCCCAGTCTCCAATCTCTGCTCTTTGTAAGAGTCCTTCTGTACTAAAGACTCCAAGCTATGTCTCTCTAATGGTCCTGCTGTACCCCAGTCTTCAAACTCTACTTTTTGAATAATTTCTTCTGCACTTCTGTCTTAATCCTCTGCTCTCTATAACAGTCCTTCTGCACCTCAGTCTTCAACCTCTGATCTCTGCAACAGTTCCTTCTGCACCCAAATCTCCAAATTCTGCTCTATGCACAAGTCCTTCTGCACCCCAGTATCCAACCTCTGCTCTCTGTAACAATCCTTCTGCACCCCAGTCTCCAAATTCTGCTCTCTGCAGCAGTCCTTCTTCACCCCAGTCTCCAACCTCTGCTCGGTGTAATATGCTTCTGTACCCCAGTCTCCAAACTCTACTCTCTGGAACAGTTCTTCTGCACCATAGTCTCCAAACTCTGCTCTCTGTTACAATCCTTCTGCACCTCAGTCTTAAACCTCTGCTTTCTGTATCAGTCCTGCACCCCAGTCTCCAAACTTTGCTCTCTGTAACAGTCTTTCTGAACCTCAGTCCCTGTCCTTGCTCTCTGTAATATTTCTTCTGCAACCCAGTCTTTAACCACTGCTCTCTGCAACAATCCTTTGGCACCCCAGTCTCCAACGTCTGCTCTCTACAACAGTCCTTATGCATCCCAGTCTCCAACCTCTGCTCTCTATAAGATCCTTCTGCACCCCAGTATCCAACCTCTGCTATCTTCAAAGTTTTTTCGGCACCTCAGTCGCCAACCCCTGCTCTCTGTAATGGTCCTTCTGATACCCAGTCTCAAAACTCTGCATTCTGTATCAGTCCTTCTGCACCTCAGTCTCAAACCTCTGCTCTCTTTAACAGTCCTTCTGCACCTCAGTCTTCAAACTCTCCTCTCTGCAATTGTCCTTCTGCAGGTCAGCCTTCAAACTCAACTCTCTGTAACAGTTATTCTGCATCACAGTGTACAAACTCTACTCTCTGTTAGATCCTTTTGCAAACCAATCTCCAAACTCTGCTCTCTGTAATAGTCCTTCTACACCACTTCTCCAAACTCTGCTCTCTGTCACAGGCTTTCTGCACCCCATTCTCCAATATCTACTCTCTGGAACAGTCCATATGCACACAAGTCTCCAACCTCTGCCCTCTGCCAAAGTCATAATGCTTCCCAGTCTCTATCATCTGCTCTCTACATTAGTCTTTCTGCACCTCAGTCTTAAAACCTCTGCTCTCTGCCACGATCCTTCTGCACCCCAGTCTCCAACCTGTGTTCTCTGCAACAGTCTTTCTGCACCACAGTCTCCAAACTCTGCTCTCTGTAACAGTCCTTCTGTACCGCAGTCTCCATCCTCTCTTCTCTGTAATGGTCCTTCTGCACCCCAGTCTTTAAACTCTGCTTTCTGTATCAGTTCTTCTGAACAACAGTCTCATACCTCTCCTCTCTGTAACAGTCCTTCTGCACCTAAGTCTACAACCGCTGCTCTATGCAACAGTCTTTCTGCAACCCAGTCTTCAACCTCAGCTGTCTGCAAGAATCATTCTGCACCCCAGTCTCCAACATCTGTTTTCAGTATCAGTCCTGGACCACAGTCTCCAAAATCTGCTCTCTGTAACAGTTTTTCTCTACCTCAGTCTCCAACCTCTGCGCTCTGCCACAATTCTTCTACACACCAGTCTCCATCGTCTGCTCTATGCCACAGTCATCCTGCATCTCAGACTCCAAACTCTGCTCACTGTAAGATTCTTCTTCACCCCAGTCTCCAACCTCTGCTCTCTTCAATGGTCCTTCTGCACCCCAGTCTCCAACCTCTGTTCTCTGCATCAGTCCTTGTGCACAATAGTCTCCAACATCTACTCTCTGCAACAGTTCATTTCCACCCCAGTTTCCAACCTCTGCTCTCTGTAACAGTCCTTCTGTACGGCAGTCTCAAAACACTGCTCTCTGTAAGGGTATTTCTGCATCCCAATCTCCTACCTCTCCTAACTGCAACAGTCCTTCTATACCCCAGACTAAAACCTCTGCTCTCTGAAACAGTCCTTCTGCACCCCAGTCTCCAACCTCTGCTCTCTGTATCAATCCTTCTGCACCTCAGTCTCCAAGCTCTGCTCTCTGCAATGATCCTTCTCTAAGTCAGTCTTCAAAGTCTACTCTTTGTAACAGTACTTCTGCACCTCAGTCTTCAACCTCTGCTCTCTGTAAGATCCTTCTGCAACCCAATCTCCAAACTCTGCTCTCTGTAACAGGCATCGTGCACCCCAATCTCAAAACTCTGCTCTCTGTAACAGGTTTTCTTCACCCCGTCACCAAACTCTGCTCTATTTATCTGTCCTTCTGGACCCCAGTCTCCAGCCTCTGCTCTCTGCAACAATCCATCTGCACCCTGTCTCCAACCTATGCTCGCTACAACAGTCCATGTGCACCCAGTCTCCTACATCAGCTCTCTGCAACAGATCTTCTTTACCTCAGTATGAAAACTCTGCTCTCTGCAACAATCTTTCTGCAATCCAGTCTCCATACTCTGTTCTCTGTAACAGTCCTTCTGTACATCAGTCTCCAACCTCTGCTTTCTGTAAGACCCTTTTAAACCCAGTCTGCAAATCCTCCTCACTGAAACACTCCTTCTGCAAACCAGTCTCCAATCTCTGCTCTCTGTAAGAGTCCTTCTGCACCGCAGTCTCCCACCTCTTCTCTCTGTAACGATCTTTCAGCAGCCCAGTCTCCACCTCTACTCTCTTCAACGATTCTTCTGCAACTCAGTCTCCAACTTCTGCTCTCTTCAACGATTCTTCTTCACCCCAGACTCTATCTCTGCTCTCTGTAACTGTTTTTCTGCAAATCAGTCTCCAAACTCTGCTCTCTGCAACCGTCTTTCTGCACCTCTGTCTCTAACCTCTGCTCTCTGCAACGATCCTTATGCATCCCAGTCTCCAACATCTGCTCTCCGCAACAGTCTTTCTGCACCCCAGTCTCCAACGTCTCCTCTTTTTAACACTCCTTCTGCACCCCAGTCTCCAACCTCTGTTCTCTGTAAGGTCCTTATGTACCCCAGTTTCCAAACTCTGCTCTCTGTAACATTCTTCTCCAACCCAGTCTACAACCTCTGCTTTTCTCAAGGGTCCTGCTGCAACCCAGTCTACAACATCTGTTCTCTGCAACAGTCCTTCTACTTTCCAATATCAAACCTCTTCTCTCTGTAACAGTCCTTCTGTACCGTAGTCTCCAACCTCTGCTTTCTCTAATAGTCCTTCTGCACCCCAGTCTCAAACCTCTGCTTTGTGTATAAGTTCGTCTGAATTACGGATTCCAACCTCTGCTTTCGGTAACAGTCCTTTTGCACCTTTGTCTCCAACCTCTGAACTCTGCAACCTTACTTCTGCACCCCATTCTCTAACCTCTGCTCTCTGTAACAGTACTTCTGTACTACAGTCTCCAACCTCTGCTCTCTATAACGGTTCTTCTGCACCCCAGTCTCAACCTCTGCTTTCTGTATCAGTAATTCTTCACCCCAGTCTCCAACCTTTGCTCTCTGTAACATTTTTTCTGCACCTCAGTCTCCAACCTCTGCGCTCTGCAACAGTTCTTCTGCAACCCAGTCTCCAAACTCTGCTCTCAGCAACAGTTCTTCTGAACCCCAGTCTCCAACATGTGCACTCTGAAAAAGTTCTTCGATAAACCATTCTCCAACCTCTTCTCTCTGTAACAGTTTTCCTGTATTGCAGTCTCCGAACTCTGTTCTCTGCAATGGTCCTTCTGCACCCCAGTCTCCAACCTCTGCTTTCTGTATCAGTCCTTCTGAACCCCAGTCTCCAAATTCTGCTCTCTTCAACAGTCCTCTGCACCCAAGTCTACAACACCTGCACCCTGCAATAGTCCTTCTTCACCTCATTCTCCAACCTCTGCAATTTGCAACAGTCCTTCTGCACCCCAGTCTCCAACCTCTTCTCTCTGTAACATTCCTTGTGCACCTCTGTCTCCACCTCTGCTCTCGGTAATGGTCCTTCTGCACCTCAGTCTTTAACCTCCACTCTCTGTAACAGTCCTTCTGCACCTTAGTTTTCAACCTCTGCTCTCTGTAAGATCCTTCTGCAACCCAGTCTCCAAACTCTGCCTTCTGTAACACTCGTTCTGCATCCTTTCACAAAACTCTGCTCTCTATAACAGGCCTTCTGCACCCCAGTCTACAACCTCTGCTCTCTGCCACAGTCTTTCTAAACACCAGTTTCCAACCTTTGCTCTCTTCAACAGTCCTTCTGCACCCCAATATCCAACTTCTGTTCTCTGTAACAATCTTTCTGCAACTCAGTTTTAAAACTCTGACCTCTGCAATGGTCCTATTGCACCCCAGTCTCTAGCCTCTGCTCTCTGCAACGATCTTTCTGCACCCCAGTCTCCAACACCTGTTCTCTGCAACAGTCTTTGTGTACATCAGTCTGAAAACTCTGATCTCTGCAAGGATCCTTGTGCACCACAGTCTCCAACCTCTGCTCTCTGTAACAGTCCTTCTGAACCCCAGTCTCCTACCTCTGCTCTCTGTAAGATCCTTCTCCACCCCAGTCTCCAACCTCTGCTCTCTACAAGGGTCCTTCTGCACGGCAGTCTCAAACCTCTGGTCTCGGCAACAGTTCTTCTGCACCTCAGTCTCCAACCTCTGCTTTACGTAAGATCTTTCTGCAACAAAGTCTCGAAACTCTGCTCTCTGTAACAGTCCTTATGCACCCCTGTCTCAAACCTCTGCTCTGTGCAACAGTTCGTCTTCACCGCAGTCTCCTACCTCTGCACTCTGAAAGATCCTTCTGCACCCCAGTCTCCAAGCCCTGATCTCCGTAACAGTCCTTCTTCACCCCACTCTCCAACCTCTGCTCTCTGTAACAATCTTTCTGCACCTCAGTCTCCAACATCTGCTCTCTGCCACGGTCCTTCTGCACCCCATTCTCTAACCCCTGTTGTCTGCAAGAGTTCTTCAGCATGTCAGTCTCCAACCTCTGCTCACTGCAAAAATCCTTCTGCACCCCAGTCTCCAAACATTGCTTTCGGTAATATTTCTTCTGCACCTCAGTCTCAAAACTCTGCTCTATGTTACATAATTCTGTCACACAGTCTCCAATCTCTGCTCTTTGTAACAGTCCTTCTGCATCCCAGTCTCCAACCTTTGCTCTGTTCAACAGTTCCTCTGCACCCCAATCTCCAATCTCTGCTCTCTGTTGGATTCTTCTGCACCCCAAACTCAAAACTCTTATCTCTGTAACAGTCCTTTTTCACCCCAGTCTCAAACCTCTGCTCCCTGAAACAATTTTTCTGCACCCCAGTCTCCAACTTCTGCTCTCTGCAACAGTTTTTCTGCACCCCAGTCTTTAACATTTACTCTCTGAAACAGTCCTACTGCATCCCATTCTCCCACCTCTGCACTCTGCAACAGTCCTTCTGTACCCTGGTCTACAAACTCTGTTCTCTGTAACAGTCCTTCTGTACTGCAGTCTCTAACCTCTGCTCTCTGTAAGGTTCATTATCGACCCAAGTCTCCAACCTCTGCTTTCTGTATCAGTCCTTCTGCACCCCAGTCTCCAACCTCTACTCTCTGTAACACTCCTTCTGCATCTCATTCTTTAACATCTGCTCTCTGTAAAAGTCCTTCTGCACCCCAGTCTCCAAACTCTGCTCTCTGCAGCAGTCCTTCTACACTCCAGTCTTAAACCTCTGCTCTTTTTAACAGTCCTTCTGCAACCCAGTTTCCAATCTCTGCTCTCTGCAACGATTTTTTTGAATCCCAGTCTCCAACATCTGCTCTCTGCAACCGTTTTTCTGCACCCAAGTCTCCAAACTCTGCTCTCTGAAACGATCCTTCTGCACACCAGTCTCCAACCTCTGCTCTCTGCAATAATCCTAATGCACCCCAGTCGCCAAACTCTTCTCTCTGTAACAATCCTTCTGCACAACAGTCTCCAAACTATGCTCTACGTAATATTATTCTGCAACCCAGTTTCCAATCTCTGCTCTCTGCAACGATCCTTCAGCATCCCCGTCTCCAACATCTGCTCACTGCAACCATCCTTCTGCACCCAAGTCTCCAACCTCTGCTGTCTGCAATAATCCTACTGCACCCCAGTTGCCAACCTTTGCTCTCTGTAACAATCCTTCTGCACCCCAGTCTCCAACCTCTGCTCTCTGTAACAGTCCTTCTGCATCTCAGTCTTTAACATCTGCTCTGTATAAAAGTCCTTCTGCACCCAAGTCTCCAAACTCTGCTCTACGTAATATTCTTCTGCAACCCAGTCTCCAAACTCTGCTCTCTGTAACAGCCCTTCTGCACCCAGTCTCCAAACTCTGCTCTCTGTAACAGCCTTCTGCACTCCAGTCTCCAAACTCTACCCTCTGTATCAGTCCTTCTGCACCCCAGTCTCCAATCTCTGCTCTCTGTAACAGTCCTTCTGCATCTCAGTCTTTAACATCTGCTCTGTATAACAGTCCTTCTGCACAAAAGTCTCAAAACTCTGCTCTCTGCAACAGTCCTTCTACACTTTAGTCTTCAACCTCTGCTCTGTATAACAGTCATTCTGCAAACCAGTCTCCAACCTCTGCTCTCTGTAACAATCCTTCTGCACCACAATCTCCAAACTCTGCTCTATGTAATATTCTTCTGCAACCCAGTCTCCAAACTCTGCTCTCTGTAATAGCCGTTCTGTACCCAGTCCCCAACCTCTGCTCTCTGTAACAGCCTTCTTCACCCCAGTCTCCAAACTCTGCTCTCAGTATCAATTCTTCTGCACCCCAGTATCCAAACTCTGGTATCTTTAACAGTCTTTCTGCATCTCAGTCTCCTAACTCTACTCTCTGCAACAGTTCTTCTGCACACCAGTCTCCAAAGTCTGCACTCTGAAACATTTCTTCTCCACTCCAGTCTCCAACCTCTGCTCTCTGTAACAGTCCTCTTGTATTGCAGTCTCCAAACTTTGCTGTCTGTAATGGTCCTTCTGAACCTCAGACCTCAACCTCTGCTTTATGTATCAGTCCTTCTGCACCTCAGTCTCCAACCTCTGCTATCTGCAACACTCCTTCTGAACCTCAGTCTCCAAATTCTACTCTCTGCAAAAGTTCTTCTGCACCCATGTCTCCAAAACCTGCTCCCTGCAACAGTCTTTCTTCACACCAGTTTCCAACCTCTACTATCTGGAACAGTCCTTCTGCATTTCAGTCTCCAAACTCTGCTCTCTGCAACAGCCCTTCTACACTCAAGTCTTCAACCTCTGCTCTGTGTAACAGTCCCTCTGAAACACAGTTTCCAATCTCTGCTCTCTGCAACGATCCTTCTGCATCCCAGTCTCCAACATCTGCTCTCTGCAATAATCCTACTGCACCCAAGTCGCCAACCTCTGGTCTCTGTAACTATCTTTCTGCACCGCAGTCTCCAAACTCTGCTCTACGTAATATTTTTCTGCAACCCAGTCTCCAAACTCTGCTCTCTGTAACAGCCCTTCTGTACCCAGTCTCCAACCTCTGCTCTCTGTAACAGCCTTCTGCACCCCAGTCTCCAAACTCTGCTCTCTGCAACAGTCCTTCTGCACCCCAGTCTCCAAACTCTGCTGTCATTAACAGTCGTTCTGCATCTCAGTCTCCTACCTCCACTCTCTGCAACAGTTTTTCTGCACACCAGTTTCCAACGTCTGCACTCTGAAACAGTTCTTCTCCACTCCAGTCTCCAACCTCTTCTCTCTGTAACAGTCCTCCTGTATTGCAGTCTCCAAACACTGCTGTCTGTAATGGTCCTTCTGCACCTCAGTCCCAAAACTCGGCTTTTTGTATCAGTCTTTCTGCACCCCAGTCTCCTACCTCTGCTATCTGCAACAGTCTTCTGCACCACACTCTCCAAATTCTACTCTCTGCAAACGTCCTTCTGCACCCATGTCTCCAACACGTGCTCCCTGCAAGAGTCCTTCTTCACCCCAGTTTCTAACCTCTGCTATCTGCAACAGTCCTTCTGCACACCAGTCTCCAAACTCTGCTCTCTGTAACAGTCTTTCTGCACCTCAGTCTCAAAATTCTGCTCTCTTCAACAGTCCTTCTGCACCCGTCTCCAACCTCTGCTCTCTTGAACAGTCCTTCTACACCCCAGTCTTCAACCTCTACTATGTGTATCAGTCCTTCTGCACCCCAGTATCCAACCTCTGCTCTCTGTAACAGTCCTTCTTCACCATATTCTCTAACCTCTGCTCTCTGTTACAGTCTTTGTATATCGCAGTCTCCAAACTCTGCTCTATGTAACGGTCCCTCTGCACCCCAATTTCCAACCTCCTCTTTCTGTAATAGTTCTTCTGCACCTCAGTCACCAAACTCTGCTCTTTGTAACCGTCCTTCTGCACCTGAGTCTCCATCCTCTGCTCTCTCTAACAGACCTTCTGCACCTCAGTCTGAAACCTCTGCTCTCTTCATGATCCTTCTGCACCTCAGTCTCCAAACACTGTTCTCTGTAAAAGTCGTCCTGCACCTCAGTCACCAACCTGTACTCTCTATAAGATCCTTCTGCAACCCAGCCTCAAAACTCTTCTCTCTATAACAGTTTTTCTGTAACCTAGCCTCACAAGTCTGCTCTCTATAACAGTCCTTCTGAAACCCAGTCTCCAAACTCTCCTCTCTGTAGCAGGCCTTTTGCACCCCAGCCTCCAAACTCTGCTCTCTGAAACAGTCCTTCTGCAGGACAGTCTCAAACCTCTGCTCTTTTTAACGGTCCTTCTGCACCCTAGGCTTCCACTTCAGCTTTCTGTATCATAATTCTTCAAACCAATCTCCAACGTCTACTCTATGTAACAGTCCTTCTTCAACTCAGTCTCCAAACTCTGCTCTCTACAACAGTCCTTCTGCATCCCAGTCTTCAAACATTGCTATCTGCAAAATTCCTTCTGTACCTTAGAGTTTAACCTGTTCTCTCTGTAACAGTCTTTCTGCACCCCAGTCTCTTAACTCTGCTCTCTGTAACGATCCTTCTTCAGCCCAGTCTCAACCTCTGCTCTCTGCAAAGATTTTTCTGCAACTCTGTCTCCAACTTCTTCTGTCTTCAACGATTCTTCTTCACCTCACTTTTCAAACACTGCTCTCTGTAACAGTTTTTCTGCACCTCAGTCTCCAACCTCTGCTCTCTGCAACCGTCCTATTGCACCCCAGTCTCCAACCTCTGCTCTCTAAAACGATCCTTCTGCACACAAGTCTCCAACGTCTCCTCTCCTCAACACTCCTTCTGCACCACAGTCTCCAAACTCTGTTCTCTGTAAGGTCCTTCTGCACCCCAGTTTCCAAACTCTGCTCTCTGTAACATTCCTTCTCAAACCCAGTCTCCAACATCTGCTTTCGTTAACGGTCCTGCTGCAACCCAGTATCCAACCTCTGTTCTCTGAAACAGTCCTTCTGCTCCCCAATTTCCAATCTCTGCTCTCTGTAACAGTCCTTCTGTTCCGCTGTCTCCAACTTCTGCACTCTGAAATGGTCCTTCTGCACCCTAGTCTCCAACCTCTGCTTTCTGTATCAGTCCTTCTGCACCACAGTCTCCAAACTCTGCTCTCTGTTACAGTCCTTCTGCACCTCAGTCTCCAAACTCTGCTTTCTGTAGGATCCTTCTGAAACCAAGTCTCCAAACTCTGCTCTCCGTAACAGTCCTTCTTCACACCAGTCTCCAACCTCTGCTCTCTGCAACAGTCATTCTGAACCGCAGTCTCCAACATCTGCTCTCTGCAACAGTCCTTCTTCACCTCAGTCTGAAAACTCTGCTCTCTTCAACGATCCTTGTGCACCACAGTCTCCAAACTCTGCTTTCTGTAACAGTCCTTCTGCACCTCAGTCTACAACTTCTGCTCTCTGCAACAGTTCTTCTGCAACCCAGTCCTTAACATCTACTCTCTGAAATAGTCCTTCTACACACCTGTCCAAATGCAGAAGAATGAGACCTGAACTGTCGCTCACCCTGCAAAAAATAAACTCAAAATTCATTAACGACCCAGGCACTAAACCAGAAATTATGCAGTTTCGAGGAAAAAAACAAAGTCAATACTCCAACCTACAGGCAGAGGCAATGACTTTCTCAATAGGATGCCAAAGCCCAGGAGATAACACCAAAAGTTAGCTAATAGGATGGCATCAAATTAAGAAGGTTCTGCACAGCAAAGGAGACAATTAGAATATGAAGAGAGAACCTATGGAAAGGGAGAAAATCTTTATGAGCTGCTCCTCTAAAAGAGGATGAATATTTAGAATAGAGAACTCAAAAAACTTAACATCAAACCCACAATTATTAAATAACCCAATTATCAAATAACCCATTTACCAAATGGGAAACTAAATGAACTAAACAGACACGTCTTAGAAGAAAATATGTGAGTGGCCAACAAATATATGGAAATACTTGCAAGTCAAGACTACCCTGAGATTTCATCTCACTTCAGTGACAAAGGCAACCACCAAGAATACAAACAGAAATGAGTGTGACAAGGAGAGAATTGGAGAGAAAGGAGCACTCTCACCCTGTTGGTGGGCATGTAAATCAGCACAACCACCAATAAAATCGGGATGGAGGCTCCTCAGGAGTAGCCATGGACCACCCTGCGACCCAGCTCTACCTCTGCTTGGCATTTATCACAGCGGATCGAAGTCATCATACTATAATGACACATAAATACCCATGAAGCAGCCGAGGTGACATCAGTGGATGAATGGATAAAAAACATCTGGTATATGCACACTGGAATTTTATTCAGCCATAAAGAAGAACAAAATTATGTCATGTTGGAAGCTGGATGGATCTTCAGAACATTAAGGGAAATAAGAAACTCAGAAAGTTAAGGGCCGTATGTTTTTCCTCTGTTGAAGCTAGAGGCGAAAAAGGAAGGAAAGTTGAGAAGGGAGTCTCATCATGAAAGTTGAAGGAAGATCAGTAGAGTCAAGGCACCAGGGGAGGAGGTGAGGAAAAGAGAAATATTTGAATGATATTGGCCAAAGTTCACGGTTATTTTGTGTGCACGTTCAAATATGTGTCAGCAAATCCCACCATTATGGACCACTACAATGCACCAATGAAGTGTGAAAAGAAGAGTTTCACATTACATGGGACAGGCACTATTCTAGGAGGGTGCCCATTTTTTCCCGTCTATAAATACCACGATCATTTACCACTGTCAAAAATCTTTACAGATTCAAATGTTCTGATCACTGCTCCACCACATGGCCTCTTCTACTTCAGGGTCCCCTTATTCTAACTGAAATCAGGGAGCCCGTTTCAACAATGCCATCTGTAAATGTCTTTCCAGGCTGCCGAGGACAGCGGCTGCGGGTTTCACAAGGATCTGGTGCTGCCTTCTGAATGCATGTCCATGAGGCCTTGGCGAAGGCTGGTGCTCCAGGCCCTCCTCCAGATCCAGCTGTGAGGCCAGGGAAGGGGTCACATAACACTCCATCCAACACCTTATTTATTTCTGATCACCATTTTCTCCATTATTCCAGGATCATATTGGTCATTAAACTTAAGCAAACACTGAGTCCAGATTTCAGTCCATCAACCAAAGAGAGTCTATTAGCCACTCCTCGTGACTCAGGAAAATCCTTGGCCGTAACATTTCTGGTGATTACGTTCCTGTGACTGCATTCAAGATGATTCAGCAGTATGTCCTGACTTCTGTGGTCTAGAAGACTCAAACAAATTCTCTTATATATTCTTAAGGCTCCTATTAACAAAATACAGTAAAATATTTACCTTTTATTTTGGTGTGACCCTTATACTCTCCTGCACTTTATTTTATACTCTTACCTGAGGCGTTATATGATCATACCCCAATTAAGAGTCTGGTGACAATGTGGGATGATGGATGAGCATGTTAAAGACTATTGGGCTGGGGATGTGGCTCAAGCAGTAGTGCGCTTGCCTGGCACACGTACGGCCCGGGTTCGATCCTCAGCACCACATACCATCAAAGATGTTGTGTCCGCTGAGAACTAGAAAATGAATATTAAATTTTCTCTCTCTCTCTCTTTCTCTCTCTCTCTTTCTCTCTCTCTCTCTCTCTCTCTCTCTCTCTCTCTCTCTCTCTCTCTCTCTCTCTCTCCCCTCTCCTCTTCTCTCCTCTCTTCTCTCACTCTCTCTTAAAAAAAAAAAAGACAACTGCCCAGGTAGAATCATCATAGGGTCTTCAATTTAGGGAAAGGTAGTCTTCTTGGAAGAGGAGGGGTTGCCTCTTACAGCAAAGAGAGTTAATAGAGATTTCAGGGTTCAAGGCTCTGAGATTTGTCTAATTCCACTGGTATTTTGCCATTCTAATTAACAGGGTCTCAATCATTCCGCCATTAATGTACTAATTTACATAAAAAAGACCTGGAGGAATTGTGGATTTATAATTTTCTTTGTACTTCTGCAATTTGGAGAATTGAATGTTTTATTCTGATATTAACCTTTATCAGTTACCTGAGAGAAAATATTTCTGATGATCTGAACCTGACTTGAAGGAGGAATATAATGCTTGAACCTATCATTTTTTTTTCTGTAAGTCTCCAACTCCAGTCAGTAACAGAAGTCTGTAGTCATGTTGTAATGTTCATTCCCACCCTGAAGGTCGATGGTGTTATTCCAAAGCTCAGTTTTCCATAGACATTTGATTTCAGGCCACGATAACTTAAAGTCTCTGTTGGGTCATTGCACACCAGGAATTATCAGGTCTCCTTTCCCAGGGGCTGTGACATCATCAACATATTCAATTCCCTCAGGTCAGACATCCAACCTACCTCCTCAGATCTGTTATCTAGAACAATCTCTGATGTAAAACACTATTGTGGTCAGTGCCACCGTGGTCAGGTAGAGATGAAGAATGACTCTTGATGACTTAGGGTAGAGGAAGTTGACACAGAAAAAAGTTATAAAATGGTTGGGAGATCTGGAAGAAAAAAGAAAAATAGGGCAGGTGACACCACGCCATATATGGAAACCCTAGCTTTCCTGGAAAGAGACGCTCATTCCATGCTACTGTGACCCACATTCAGGAACAGCTATCTAGGAGCCTGCACACACAGCTCCTGGCACCAAAGAGATTAGTTCCTGCCTCTACAGTGCTGGTTTGCTGCTGCTATGGGATCCAAAAGAACCCGCTTTCTTCCTTTCCTTTCTTCCTCTCTGCCTAGTGTTTGGCTGATCTTTACAGAACCTTTTAAAATGGAGGCCTGCAGTCAGAGGAGTGTGGGAAACAATGTTCTCATACTTTCTGTCCTTCTGGTGTGGGAAGAACACAAAAGGACAGAGATGGTGCTGAACACCAACACAAGGTGTCCGACACACTTGAAACTGAAAGTGCGAAAATGGTGTTTGTGAAAAGAGAGGAGAGAAAGGAGTCTCAGAGATTATAAAAGCGGGAGTTGGAGTTAAAGTTCCAGATACAGACTCTCCAACCAGGTGCCTACAAGTCCCTGGAAGGCATCTTTTTTCAGATGACTATATACTAAAGTTTGAAGATTGGTCTAGATTTTCATCTTGCAAAAAGATGCACACCCTTCAGCCAGTTTTTCAGGGCACTCTGGACCTTGTTGCTTCTCAGGCTATGAATGACTGGGCTCAACAGGGGGCTCACCACACAGAAGAGCAAAGAGACCAGGGTGTCCATGTCCAGCCTTCTCTGGGCCTGTCATAGTGGAAGTTGGCTGTTCCATAGAACACCACCACGACAGTGAGGGGGGAAGCACAGGTGGAGAAGGCCTTCCTCCTGCCCTGGGCAGAGGTAATCCCCAGGATGGCCGCCATGATGAGTGCATAGGAGCCTGCAGTGAAGAGGCAGGGGCTCAGGCCCATGGTGGCACTGAAAATGTGGAGCGCAGATTCGTTGACAGAGGTGTCTGAGCAAGAGAGCTTCAGGAGCAATGGGGTGTCACAGAGAAAGTGGCTGATCTGTTGAGGCCCACACAGAGTGAGTGTGATGGCCAGCACCGTGTGTGTGACCAAATTCACAAGCCCACACAGCCAGGACCCAGTCACCAGGCTAACACAGACCTTCACACTTATGATGACTGGGTACTGAGAAGAACGGCAGGTGGCCACACAGCAGTCATACTGGCCACACAGCCAGTAAGACGTCTTTTGTGCCAGCACTTGTCACCAAGAAGAAGATCTGGGAAAGGCAGCCCTCATAATAAATGGCCTTCTTCTCCCAGAAGAAGTTCACCAGCAGTACTGGGAGGGTGGTGGATGTGTATTAGACGTCAAAGAAGCTCAAATTGCTGAGGAAAAAGTACATTGGAGTGTGGAGAGCAGGACTGATCCTGGTGGCCACTATTATGAACATGTTTCCCAGAAGAGTGGTCAGGTAAATGACCAGAAAGAGCAGGAAGAACCAGCCCTGTAGGTTGGATTGGTTGGAAAATCCCAAGAAGATGAATTCAGTGACAAATTATTGATTGCTCATTTCCAATGTTGTCATAGCTACAAAACAGAGAAAAAGAGACCATGATGAAAATGGACTGAGAGCACCCCAAACAGGCTTGTTAATCTTCAGCAACATGGGAAATAATATCAAATTAAAAGCAGCCTGGAGACTGATAACCTGTGGGCCTGGTCTCAGGGAATCAGACCCATGAAGCCGCACACATCTGCAGGGGTGATGGTGGGTGGGAGTAACCAGAGAATTGCTAGAAGCCAACAGAAAGCCATTCAACCATATCATGGTGTGAAGTCATTTCTCACTGTCTCAGTAATCTCTGTCTCCTGTTGTCCTTTTATGTAAACATAGGATTTTTGGAGAAGTTCATTTTCATTGCAAATGTTAAGAAAAAAATTTACAAAGCAGAGTCATCATCTGCAGAAGCAGTCGGTGTTGCCTTCAGTGTTTTCCAATGTAGAGTTTTTCTCATTTTACATAAATCTTGATCTCTGTGTTCAGAAAGGCAGAAGTTAACTATTCCTGTACAATGCTGAAATTATCAGGGCCAGAGCAAAATAGAGGAAAGAAGTTGATGAAGTGGGGTTGGACTGGCTATCTTAAGTATACAGGGAAGATCAGTGGAGTAGAAGGAGAATGAGAGGATGGAGAGGTTTGGGAAGGGAGGAAATGTGAAAAGTCTATACGCAGATCATGTTATGTGAACATGGAAGTCTAAAACAGGGGAATGCACCTGTATGTATATGTAGAAAGCACCAGTCAGAAATTAACAAATAAATGACCCAAAAAAAGATCAATAGAGAAAGGAGAATAAGGACGGAAAGGGGAGGGAGATGGGGGGTGGAAACTGAATGGAGTATATCAGATTCTTTGCATGTAGGATCTTTTCCAAATCAACCCAACTTCTATGTATAACTATTATGCTCTAATAAAAAATTTAAGAAGATGACATGATCCTATCAGCAAAGAGTGATATTTGAATTCTTCTTGACCTATTTGTATACCTTTAATTTCTTTCTTTTGTCCAATGGCTCCGGCAATTTCAAGGATGAAGTTGAATAGAAGTGGTGAAAGAGGGGGCACCCTTCTGCTTCCAGTTTTTAGAGTGAATGCTTTCAACCTTTCTCCACTTAGAATGATGCTGCCTTGGTTTTAGCATAGATAGCTTTTACAATGCTTTTACAAAGTTCCTTCTGTCCCTAGTGTTTCTACTGTTTTGACAGGTAGGGGTGCTATATTTTGTTAAATGCTTTTTCTGCATCTATTGTGATGATCAATAAGCTTACATCTCTCTTAAATAAACTTAATCTCTCCCCTTTGGCTAAACATTCAGATAATCTCCAGTCCTATAAATATTATCTCTTCAGAATAAAATTTAAATCTGACATAAAATAATTTGTTGTGCAGTTTCTATTTAAAACTAGCTCATGGGAGAAATTATATTAAGTGAAATAAGCAAGACACATAAAGAGAAATAGCAGTTTTTCAATTCTTTGTGGAAGCTAAAAAGTTGATCTCAGAGAAGTAGGGAGTAGAGCGGTGGTTATTGGATCCTGTGAGAGAATCACAAAAATCATTGTGAGTCTGATTTCTCAAAGACGCATGTGAAGGACTGCCTGAAACATGCCCTCTGAGTGTGGTCTTTAAAAAAAAAATAAGAGTGGACTTTTAACAGGGTCCTCAGAAAATCTCTCTTCTCTTCTAAGTGGGCAGCAGGAGGTCCATGGGTCTGGCTGCCTAGGAGCTAGCTTTGGTGTGCAAATGGGAAGGACCAGGACAGCTGAAGAATCTCAATAATCACTAGTAGACCACATTCTAGGTGAGGGCAGGCTGGAAACAGGCCATCCAGAAGGAAATGGCTTCAACTCTGAAAATTACAGAATCTGTGAATTTTGGAAACGGTTGTGGGTCCAATCCACTCATAACACCTACTCCCTGGGTCAGTCCATGGTTGCCACAGTTACCACAGGCCTGACCAGAACAACCTGGAGGGGGAGATGCACTCTGGCCTCCTGGCTTGGAGGTTTGGTCTTGGGCCAGCTGACCCATTGCTGCCAGCCTGAGATGAGGTGGGATGCCGAGGTGGAAGGGAACAAGGGGGGAAGAGTCCCTAGCTCATGGCAGCCAGAAAGTTGGGGCGGGGGAGGGGACAGATGGAGACAGTTCGCAGGGCACAAGATGTGATTCCCCAGGGCATGTCCCTGGCCACACTCCAGCTGCCCACACTCCTCTCAGTACAGTGGGCCTTTCAGATAATTAACCCACAAAATGGATGGATCCACAGATTAGGTCACAAATATCACAGTCTAATAATTTCGCATATGAACACTGTTACTGTGGCTGACCCTGAGCTTTTGGTGGGATAATACCTTATTTCTAAGCCATAATAGTCTCTACAGTCCATGTGCTGTGGTTAGAATACCTTCATGTAGTCAGGGGGAGTAATCGGGTGCCAAAACAAGATTAAAAGGAAATATCTGGTAACTGAAGATGTGACATTTGGAGCTTGGGGAAAAGCTCTGAAGAGGAGCCCTGGGTGGAGCACTTTCAAGTCCTGGTGACGAGGACACAAGAGGACACCTGGTCTGTGGTGTAGCTGAGTGGCAGTGGGATCACTCATTAAAACATAAAAAAAATGAGAAGGAGCGTGTCTGGGGAGAGGAAAGAAGGAAAGGAGGTTGGGCCTGGAGTCTGGGTACCTGCGGGGTCTCCCCAAAGAGATTTCAGGAGGCAGCGATACAGGTTCCCAGGAGATAGGCCTGGGAGTCATGGCTTAGAGTGACTGTGGAAGTCACAGGTGCTCATAAAGCCAAAAGAGAGCAAGGTGAGGAGAGAGGGCCTGATGGACTGTGCAGAAAAGAAGTTGTCCAGAAGGAGGCACACCAGCGATCAGCAATCATTCTGCACCACAGTGTCAAAGCTCTGCTCTCTGTACCAGGCTTTCTGCACCCAAGTCTAAAACCTCTGCTCTCTATAACAGTCCTTCTGCACCCCAGTATACAACATCTGCTCCCTGCAACAATACTTCTCCAACCCAGTCTCCAAGTTCTGCTCTCTGAAACACTCTTTCTGCACCCCAGTCTCGAACATCTGCTCTCTGCAACAATCATTCTGCACCTCAGTCTGAAAACTCTGCTCTCTGAAACAATCATTCTGCACCCCAGTCTCCAAACTCTGCTCTCTGTAAAAGTCCTTGTACACCTCAGTCTCCAAAATCTGCTCTCTATAATATCTTTCTGCACACCAGTCTCAAAACTGAGATATCTGTAACAGGGCTTCTGCAACCCAGTCTCTAACCTCTGCTCCCTGCAAGAATCCTTCTGCACCTCAGTCTCGAAACTCTCCTCTCTGAAACAGTCCTTCTGCACCCCTGTCTCCAACCTCTGAGTAACAGTTCTTGTGCACCCCAATCTCCAAAGTCAGCTCTCTGTAACACTTCTTCTGCACTCCAGTCTCCACCCTCTACTCTCTGTAAAAGTCTCTCTGCACCTCAGTCTCCAACCTCTCCTCTCTGTAAGATCCTTCTGCAACCCATTCTCCAAACGCTGCTCTCTGTAAGAGTCTTCTGCACCCCAGTCTCCAAACTCTATGCTCTGTAACAGGCCTTCTGCAACCCAGTCTTCAAACTCTGCTCTCTGTAACAGGCCTTCTACACCCAGGTCTCAAACTTCTGTTCTTTATAACAATCCTTCTGCACCCCAGTCTCAAAATTTTGCCCTCTACAACGATCCTTCTTGCAACCCAGTGTCCAACCTCTGCTCTCTGTAACAGTCCTGCTGCACCTCGGTCTACAACCTTTGCTTTTTGAAACATCCATTTGCAACCTTGTCTAAAAATTCTGCTCTTTATAAGAGTTCTTCTGCACCCCAGTCTCCAACCTCTGGTCTCTGTAACAGGCCTTTTGCATCCAAATCTCCCACCTCTACATTCATTAACAATCCTTTTGCAAATCAGTCTCCAACTTCTGCCCTCTGCAAAAGTCTTTTTGCACCTCAGTCTCCAAACTCAGCTCTCTGCATTGATCCTTCTGGACCTCAGTCTCGAAACACTACTCTCTGTAAATCTCCTTCTGCACCCCAGTCTGAAACTTCTGCTGTATGCAAAGATCCTTCTGCACACCAGTCTCCAACATCTGCTCTCTGCAACAGTGCTTGTAAACCCCAGTCTCTAAACTCTGCTCTCTTTAACAGTCCTTCTGCACCCCAGGCTCCAACTTGTGTTCTCTGTAACACTCCTTCTGCACCCCAATCTCAAACCTCTGCTGTCTGCAAAGATCCTTCTGCACAACAGTCTCCAACATCTGCTCTCTGCAAGAGTTTTTCTGCAAGCCTGTCTCCAACCTCTGCTCTCTGCAAAAGTCCTATTGCAACTCAGTCTAAAAACTTTGTTATCTGCAACAATCCTTCTGCACCCCAGGCTTCAAACTCTGCCCTCTGTAATACTCCCTTTGCACCTCAGTCTCAAAACTCTGCTCTTTGTAAGATCCTTCTGCAACCCTGACTACAAACTCTGTGATCTGTAACAGTCGTTCTGCACCCCAGTCTCCAACCTCTGCTCTCTGCAACAGTGCTTGTAAACCCCAGTCTCCAAACTCTGCTCTCTGCAACAGTCCTTCTGCACCCCAGGCTCCATCTTCTGTTCTCTGTAACAATCCTTCTTCACCTCAGTTACCAAAGTCTGATCTCTGCAATGGTCCTTCTGCACCACAGTCTCCAACCTCTGCTCTCTGTAACAGTCCTTCTGCCCTGCACCCCAGTCTCCAGACTCTACTCTCTACTACAATCCTTTTGCACACCAGTGTCCAACCTCTGACCTCTGCAAAAGTCTTTCTGCAACCCAGTCTCCAACATCTGCTCCCTGCAACAGTCCTTCTGCACCTCAGTCTGACAACTCTGCTCTCTGCAACGATTTTTGTGCACCCCAGTCTCCAAACTCTGCTTTCTGTAATAGTCTTTCTGCATATCAGTCTCCAACCTCTCCTCTCTGTAAGATTCTTCTGCACCCCAGTTTCCAATTTCTGCTCTCTGTAATATTCCTTCTGCTCCCCAGTCTCCAACCTCTGCTCTCTGTAACAGTCCTTCTGCCCTGCAGTCTCCATCCTCTGCTCTCTGTAATAGTTTTTCTGTCCCACAGACTCCAACCTCTGCCACCTGTAAGGGTTTTTCAGCATGCCAATCTACAAACTCTGCTCTCTGTAATAATTATTCTGAACCCCAGTCTCCAACCTCTGCTCTCTGCAATGATCCTTTTGCACCCCAGTCTCCAAGATGTGCTCTCTTCAAAAGTTTTTCTGCACCCCAGTCTTCAACATCTGCAGTCTGCAACAGTCTACCTGAAGCTCAGTGTGAAAACTCTGCTCTCTGCAACGATTCTTGTGCACCCCAGTCTCCCAAATCTGCTTTCTGTAACAGTGCTTCTGCACCTCAGTCTCCAAAATCTGCTCTCTGTAACAGTGCTTCTTCACCCCAGCCTCCAACCTCTATGCTCTGTAAGATCCTTTCGCACCCCAGTTTCCAAAACTACTCTCTGTAACATTCCTTCTGTTCCCCAGAATCCAACCTCTTCTCTCTGTAACAGTCCTTCTACTCCCCAGTCTCCAACCTCTTCTCTCTGTAACAGTCCTTCTGCTCCTTAGTCTCCAACTTCTGCTCTCTGTAACAGTCCTTCTGTACCGCAGTCCTCAACCTCTTCTGTCTGCAACGATCCTTCTGCACCCCAGTCTCCAACCTGTCCTTTCTGTATCATTCCTTCTACACCACAGTTTCCAACCACTTCTCTCTGTAACATTTCTTCTGCACCTCTGTCTTCAACCTCTGCTCTCTGCAACAGTTCTTCTGCACCCCAGATTCAAACTCTCTGTAACAGTCCTGCTGCAACTTGGTCTACAACTTCTGCTCTCCGTAAGATCCTTGAGCAACCTTGTCTAAAAACTCTGGTCTCTGTAACAGTTCTTCTGCACCCCAGTCTCCAAATTCGGTTCTCGGTAACAGTCCTTTTGCACCTCAGTCTCCAAACTGCTCTCAGCAATAATTCTTCTGCACTTCAGTCTCCAAACTCTACTCTCTGTAACAGTACTTATGCACCCCAGTCTCAAACCTCTTCTGTCTGCAACAATCCTTCTGCACCCCAGTCTCCAAACTCTGCTCTCTCCAACAGTCCTTCTGCACCTCAGTCTCCAACCTCTGTTCTCTGTAACAGTCCTTCTGAACCTCAGTCTTCAACCTCTGCTCTCTGCAAAAGTCCTTCTACACCCCATTCTCTAACCTCTGTTCTCTGCAAAAGTCTTTCTAAATCACAGTCTCAAACATCTGCTATCTGCAACAGTCCTTCTGCACCCTAGTCTCCATCGTACTCTCTGTAACAGTCCTTCAGTATTGCAGTCTCGAAACTTCTCTCTCTAGCGGTCCTTCTTCACCCCAGTCTCCAAACTCTGCTCTCTGTATCAGTACTTCTGCACCCCAGTCTCCAAACTCTTCTCTCTGTAACATTTCTTCTGCACCTCAGTCTCCAACCTAGGCTCTTTCTGACAGTTCTTCTGCACCCCAGTCTCACACCTCTGCTATCTCCAACAGTCCTTCTGCACCCCAGACTCCAACATCTGCTCTCTGTAACAATACTTGTGCACCTCAGTCTCCAACCTCTACTCTCTGTAACAGTCGTTCTGCACCTCAGTCTCCAACCTCTGCTCTGTGTAAGATCTTTCTGTAACCCAGTCTCCAAACTCTTCCCACTGTAACAGTCCTTCTGCACCCTTTCTCCAAACTCTTCTCTCTGTAACAGAGAGACTGCACCCCAGTCTCCAATCCCTGTTCATTGTAACAGTCCTTCTTCACCCCAGTCTCAAACCTCTGCTCTCAACGACAAACTTTCTTCACCCCAGTCTCCAACATCTACTCTCTGCAACAGTCCTTCTGCACCCGTGACTCCAAAAACTGCTCTCTGCAACAGTCCTTCTGCAGCTCAGTCTGAAAACTCTGTGCTCTGCAATGATCCTTCTGCACCCCATCTCCAAACTCTGCTCTCTGTAACAGTCCTGCTGCACCTCAGTCTCCAAACTCTGCTCTCTATACGATCCTTTTGCAACCCCGTCTCCAAACTCTGCTCTCTGTAACAGTCCTTCTGTATCCCAGTCTCCAACCTCTGCTCTCTGTAATAGACCTTTTGAACCCCAATCTACAACATCTACTCTCTGTAACATTTCTTTGCACTCCAGTCTCAACATATATTCTCTGCAACAGTCCTTCTGCACCTCAGTCTGAAAACTCTGCTCTCTGCAACGATCTTTCTGCACCTCAGTCTCCAAACTCTGCTCTCTGTAACAGATCTTCTGCACTCCAGTCTCCAACCTCTGCTCTCTGCAACAGTTCATTTGCACCCCAGTCTTTAACCTCTGCTCTCTGTAAGATCCATCTAAACCCTAGTATCCAACCTCTGCTCTCTGTAACAATCTTTCTGCACCCCAGTCTCAAAAATCTGCTCTTTGTAACAGTCCTTCTGCACCTCAGTCTCAAACCTCTGCTCTCTGCAACAGTCCATCTGCACTCCAGTCTCCAACATCTGCTCTCTGCAACAGTCCTTCTACACCCTAGTTTATAACCTCTGCTCTCTGCAACAGTCCTTCTGCACCCCAGTCTCTAAACTCTGCTCTCTGCAACGATCCTTCTAGACCCCAGTCTCCAACCTCTGCTCTCTGCAACAGTCCTTCTGCATCCCATTTTCCAACCTCTGCACTCTGTAACAGTTTTTCTATACCGCAGTCTCCAAACTCTGGTCTCTGTAAAGTTTTTTCTGCACCCCAATTTCCAACCTCTAGTTTCTGTAACAGTGATTCTGCACCTCAGTCTCCAAACTCTGCTCTCTGTAGCAGGCCTTCTGCATCCCAGTCTTAAAAATCTTCTCTCTCCAAGGATCCTTCTACACCCCAGTCTCCAACCTCTGCTCTCTGCAATGATCCTACTGCACCACAGTCTTTAACCTCTGATCTCTGCAACAGTCCTTCTGCACCACAATCTCCAACCTCTGCTCTCTCTAACAGTCCTTCTACACCCCAGTCTTCAAACTCTGCTCTCTGTAAGAGTCTTTCTGCACATCAGACTCCAACCTCTGCTCTCTGTAACAGTTTTTTTGCACCTCATGTCCAACCTCTGCTCTCTGCAACAGTCCTTCTGCACCCCAGTCTCCAAACTCTCCTCTCTGCAACGATCTTTCTGGTCCCCAGTCTTCAACCTCTGCTCTCTGTAACAATACTTCTGCACCACAGTCTCCAAACTCTGCTCCGTGTAAGATCCGTCTGCACTCCAGTTTTCAAACTCTGCTCTCTGTATCATTCCTTCCCCATACCAGTCTTTAACCTCTGCCTTCTGCAAGTGTCCTACGGCACCCCAGTCTCCAACCTCTGTCCTCTGTAACAGTCCTTGTGGTCCCCAGTCTCCAACCTCTGCTCTCTGTAACGGTCTTTCAGCACCCCAGTCGCCAAACTCTGCTTTCTGTATCAGTCCTTTTGAACCTCAGTCTCAAAACTCTGCTCTCTGTATCTATCGTTCTGCACTTCACTCTCCAACCTGTGCTCTCTGTAATATTCCTTCTGCACCCCAGTCTCCAACCTCTGCTCTCTGTAACAGTTTTTCTATACCGCAGTCTCCAAAGTCTGGTCTCTGTAACGGTCCTTCTGCACCCCAATTTCCAACCTCTGCTTTCTGTAACAGTCCTTCTGCACCTCAGTCTCCAAACTCTGCTCTCTGTAACAGTGCTTTTACACCTCAGTCTTCAACCTCTGGTCTCTGTAACAGTCCTTCTGCACCTCATTCTGACACCTCTGCTCTCTGCACGATCCTTGTGTACCCCAGTCTCCAAACACTGCTCTCTGTAACAGTCCACCTGCACCTCAGTCTCCAACCTCTCCTCTCTGTAACAGGCCTTCTGCAAGCCAGTCTCCAAACTCTGCTCTCTGTAACATTCCTTCTGTACCGCAGTTTCCAACCTCTGCTATCTGTAATGGTCCTTCTGCACCCGAGACTCCAAACTCTACTTTCCATATCAGTTATTATGCACCTCAGTCTCCAACCTTTGCTCTCTGTAAAAGTCCTTCTGCACATCAGTCTCCAAACTCTGCTCTCTGCAACAGTCATTCTGCACCCCAGTCTCCAAGCTCTTCTCTCTGCAAGAGTCCTTCTACACCCCAGTCTCCAAACTCTGCTTTCTGCAACGATCCTTCTGCATCACAGTCTCCAACATCTGCTCTCTGAAACAGTCCTTCTGCACCCCAGTCTTCAACCTCGGCTCTCCGCTACAGTCCTTCTTCACCCCAGTCTCAAACCTCTGCTCTCTGCAATAATTCTTCTGCACCCCAGTCTCCAACCAGTGTTCTCTGCAACTGTCCTGCTGCACCCCAGACTACAACCTCTGCTCTCTGTAGCGATCCTTCTGCACCTAAGTCTCCAACCTCTGCTCTCTTCAATAGTCCTTCTGCACCCCAGTCTCCAAGCTCTGCTCTCTGTAACAGTCCTTCTGCACATCAGTGTCCAAACTCTGCTCTCTGTAAAAATTCTTCTTCACCATAGTCTCCAAATTCTGCTCTCTGTAACAGACCTTCTGCACCCCATTCTCTAAACTCTGCTCTCTGTAACACTTCTTTTGGTCACCAATCTACAAACTCTGCTCTCTGTAACACTCCTTCTGCACACCAGTCTCCATTCTCTGCTCTCTGTAACACTCCTTCAACACCCCAGTCTCCAACCGCTACTCTCTGTAACAGTCCTACTGCACCTCTGTCTCCAACCTCTGCTCTCTGTAATTAACCTTCAGCACCTCAGACTCCAAAGGCTGCTCTCTGTAACAGGCATTCTGAACCCCATTATTCAACCTATGCTTTCTGGATCAGTCCTTTTGAAAACCAGTATCCTACCTCTGCTCTCTGTAACAATCCTTCTGCACCTGAGTCTCCAAACTCTGCTCTCTGAAACTGTCCGTCTGCACCACAGTCTCCAAACTCTGTTCTCTGCATCAGTCCTTATGCACCCCAGTATCCTACCTCTGCTCTCTGTAACAGTCCTTCTGTACCACAGTCTCAAAATTCTGCTCTCTGTAACGGTCCTTCTGCACCCCAGTCTCCAACCTCTGCTCTCTGCAACAGTCCTTCTCCACCCCAGTCTCCAACCTCTGCGCTCTGTAACAGTCCTCCTGTAGTGCACTCTCAAAAATCTGCTCTATGTAACGGTCCTTCTGCACCCAAGTCTCCAATCTCTGCTCTCTGTAACACTCTTTATGCACCTCAGTCTCCAAACTCTGCTCTCTGCAATAGTCCTTCTGCACCTCAGTCTGAAAACTTTGTTTTCTGCAAGGATCCTTCTGCAACCCAGTCTCAAAACTCTGCTCTCTGTAACAGTCCTTCTGCACCCAAGTTTCCAACCTCTGCTCACTGTAATAGTGCTTCTTCACCTCAGTCTAAAAACTCTGCTCTCTGCAACAGTCCATCTGCACCCCAGTCTCCAAACTCTTCTTACTGTATCACTCCATCTGCACCACAATTTCCAACATCTGCTCTCTGGAAGAGTCTTTCTGCACCTCAGTCTACAAACTCTGCTTTCTGCAATAGTTCTTCTGCACCAAATCTCCAACCTCTGCCTCTGCAACAGTCCCTCTGCAACCCAGTCTCCAATATCTGCTCTCTGTAACAATTTTTCTGCACCTCAGTCTTCAACCTCTGCTCTCTACAACGGTCTTTCTGCACCGCAGTCTCAAAAAACTACTCTCTGTAAATATACTTCTGAACCCCTTGTCAAAACTCTGCTGTTTGTAACAGGCCTTCTTCACCCAGGTCTCCAACCTCTGTTCTTTATAACAATCCTTCTAAGGTCCAGTCTCAAAATTTTGCTCTCTACAACGATTCTTCTGCACCCCAGTATCCAACCTCTGCTCTCTGTAACAGTCCTGTTGCACCTCGGTCTACAACCTCTGCTCTTTGAAAGATTATTTTGCAACCTTGTCTAAAAACTTTGCTCTCTATAGGAGTTCTTCTGCACCCCAGTCTCCAACCTCTGCTCTTTTTAATAGGCCTTTTGCACCCAAATTTCCCACCTCTACTCTCAGTAACAGTCCTTTTGCACCTCAGTCTTTAACTTCTGCTCTCTGCAACAGTCCTTTTGCACCTCAGTCTTCAACTTCTGCTCTCTGCAACAGTCCTTTTGCACCTCAGTCTCAGAACTCAGCTCTCTGCATCGATCCTTCTGGACCTCAGTCTGGAAACTCTACTCTCTGTAACACTCCTTCTGCTCTCAACGACGATCTTTCTTCACCCCAGTCTCCATCGTCTACTCTCTGCAACAGTCCTTCTGCCCCTGTGTCTTTAAAAACTCCTCTCTGCGTTGAGAGATCAGCTGTTATCCTGATTGGTTTACCCCTAAATGTAATCTGCTTCCTTTGTCTTGTAACTTTTAAAATTCTCTCCTTATTCTGTATGTTGGACATCTTCATTGTAATGTGTCTAGGTGTGGATCTCTTATGATTTTGCACATTCGGCGTCCTGTAGGCTTCTAGGATTTGGGGTTCTGTCTCATTCTTCAAGTCTGGGAAGTTTTCTCGTATTATTTCACTGAATAAATTGTCTATTCCTTTGGTTTGGAGCTCTGTGCCTTCCTGTATCCCAATGACTCTTAAGTTTGGTCTTTTGATATTATCCCATATTTCTTGGATGTTCTGCTCATGGTTTCTTAGCAGACTTGCTGAGCTGTCTATGTTCTTTTCAAGTTGAAATACTCTGTCTTCATTGTCTGATGTTCTATCTTCTAAGTGATCCATTCTGCTGGTAGTTTTCTCATTTGAGTTTATAAGTTGGTTTATTGCTTCCTGCATTTCTAGGATTTCTATTTGTTTGATTTTATTTCCTCTATCTCCCTGTGAAATTGATCTTTTACTTCCTGGATTTGTTTATGAAGTTCCTTGTCAATGTGATCTTTCATTGTCTGATTTTGCTGTCTCATGTCTTCCTTGAGACTCCAGATCATCTGAAGCATGTATATCCTGACCTCTCTGTCTGACATTCCATCTGTTGCAGCTATTACCTCTTCTAGAGTTGAGTTGACCTGCATTGCCTGTGGTCCTTTCTTTCCTTGCCTTTTCATACTGCTGGCATTTCTTTCTGCTTGGTGAAACTGTTGTGTTTTTGAAATTTTCCCTCTATTTATTTATATTGCTCTTGTATAGTTGAAAAGTCTCCCTTGCAGGACAGATGGTGGCTGTGATCCTTCACCAATTGGTGCGATCTGTCTACCACGCTGGCGGGCCCTAGGTCTGCTCTGCTGGCCGGTTGAAGGTCCGCCTACCCAGCAGGCGCGAGGCGCCTACCCAGCAGACTCTAAAAGCTAGAAGATCCTTGAATAACATATTTCAAACGCTAAAAGAAAATGGGTTCCAACCAAGAATCGTGTATCCGGCGAAATTAAGCTTCAGGATGGAAGATGAAATTAAAACATTCCATGATAAACAAAAGTTAAAAGAATTTGCAGCTAGAAAACCATCTCTTCAAAAAATCCTTGGCAAAACCCTACAGGAAGAGAAAATGGAAAACAACAATGAAAACCAACAGTGGGAGGTAGGACAGTAAAGGGGGGAAAAATCAAAGAGAAAAACAAATCAGGTTTAGCAGCATTAATAAACAAATATGGCTGGAAGAACAAACCATATCTCAATAATAACCCTAAATGTTAATGGCTTAAAATCACCAATTAAGAGACACAGGCTAGTTGAATGGATCACAAAACAAGATCCAACAATATGCTGCCTACAGGAGACGCATTTGATAGGAAAGGATATACATAGACTGAAGGTGAAAGGTTGGGACAAATCATATCACTCATATGGACTGCGGAAACAAGCAGGAGTGTCCATACTCATATCAAATAAAATAGATTTCAAACCAAAATTAATCAAAAGGGATAAAGAAGGACACTACATACTGCTCAAGGGAACCATACACCAACAAGATAAAACAATCATAAATATATATGCCCCAAACAACAGTGCTGCTGCGTTCATCAAGCAAACTCTTCTCAAGTTCAAGAGTCTAATAGACCACCATACAATAATCATGGGAGACTTCAACACACCTCTCTCACCACTGGACAGATCTTCCAAACAAAAGTTGAATAAGGAAACTATCGAACTCAATAACACAATTAACAACCTATACTTAATTGACATATATAGAATATACCACCCAACATAAAGCAGCTACACTTTTTTCTCAGCAGCACATGGATCCTTCTCAAAAATAGATCATATATTATGTCACAGGGCAACTCTTAGACAATATAAAGGAGCGGAGATAATACCATGCATCTTATCTGATCATAATGGAATGAAACTAAAAATCAACGATAAAAGAAGCAAGGAAAAATCATGCATCACTTGGAGAATGAACAATAGGTTACTGAATGATATATGGGTTTTAGAAGACATCAAGGAGGAAATTAAAAAATTCTTAGAGTTTAATGAAAACACAGACACAACATATCAGAATCTATGAGACACATTGAAAGCAGTTCTTAGAGGAAAATTCATTGCTTGGAGTTCATTCCTTAAAAAAAGAAAAAACCAACAAATAAATGATCTCATACTTCATCTCAAAATTCTAAAAAACGAAGAGCAAAACAACAGCAAAAGAAGTAGAAGGCAAGAAATAATTAAAATCAGAGCTGAAATTAATGAAATTGAAACAAAAGAAACAATTGAAAAAATTGACAAAACGAAAAGTTGGTTCTTTGAAAAGATAAATAAAATTGACAGACCCTTAGCCATGCTAGCGAAGAGAAGAAGAGAGAGAACTCAAATTAGTAGCATAAGGGATGAAAAACGCAAGATCACGACAGACACTTCAGAAATACAGAAGATAATCAGAAATTATTTTGAATCCTTATACTCCAATAAAATAGAAGATAGTGAAGGCATCGATAAATTTCTTAAGTCATATAATCTGCCCAGATTGAGTCAGGATGATATAGACAACCTAAACAGACCAATATCAATTGAGGAAATAGAAGAAACCATCAAAAGATTACCATCTAAGAGAAGATCAGGACCGGATGGGTTTACAGCAGAGTTTTACAAAAACTTTAAAGAGGAACTAATACCAATACTTTTCAAGCTATTTCAGGAAATAGAAAAAGAGGGAGAACTTCCAAATTCATTCTACGAAGCCAACATCACCCTGATTCCGAAACCAGACAAAGACACTTCAAAGAATGAAAACTACAGACCAGTATCTCTAATGAACCTAGATGCAAAAATCCTCAATAAAATTCTGGCGAATCAGATACAAAAACATATCAAAAAAATTGTGCACCATGATCAAGTAGGATTCATCCCTGGTATGCAAGGCTGGTTCAATATACGGAAATCAATAAATGTTATTCACCACATCAATAGACTTAAAAATAAGAACCATATGATCATCTCGATAGATGCAGAAAAAGCATTCGACAAAGTACAGCAGCCGTTTATGTTCAAAACTCTCTAAAAACTAGGGATAACAGGAACATACCTCAACATTGTAAAAGCAATTTATGCTAAGCCTCAGGCTAGCATCATTCTGAATGGAGAAAAATTGAAGGCATTCCCTCTAAAATCTGGAACAAGACAGGGATGCCCTCTCTCACCACTTCTGTTCAACATAGTTCTCAAAACACTGGCCAGAGCAATTAGACAGATGAAAGAAATTAAAGGCATAAAAATAGGAAAAGAAGAACTTAAATTATCACTATTTGCAGATTACATGATTCTATACCTAGCAGACCCAATATGGTCTACAAAGAAACTGTTAGAGCTAATAAATGAATTCAGCAAAGTGGGAGGTTATAAAATAAACACGCATAAATCAAAGGCATTCCTGTATATCAGCGACAAATCCTCTGAAATGGACACGAGGACAACCACCCCGTTCACAATATCCTCAAAAAGAATAAAATACTTGGGAATCAACCTAACAAAAGAGGTGAAAGACTTATAAATGAAAACTACAGATCGCTAAAGAGAGAAATTGAAGAAGACCTTAGAAGATGAAAAAATATACCCTGTTCATGGATAGGCAGAACTAACATCATCAAAATGGCGATATTACCAAAAGTTCTCTATAGGTTTAATGCAATGCCAATCAAAATCCCAACGGCATTTCTTGTAGAAATGGAGAAAGCAGTCATGAAATTCATATGGAAGAATAAAAGACCCAGAATAGCAAAAACAATACTAAGCAGGAAGTGTGAATCAGGTGGTATAGCGATTCCAGATTTCAAACTATACTACAGAGCAATAGTAACAAAAACAGCATGGTACTGGTACCAAAACAGGTGGGTGGACCAATGGTACAGAATAGAGGACACAGAAACCAACCCACAAAACTACAACTTTCTTATATTTGATAAAGGGGCTAAAAGCATGCAATGCAGGAAGGATAGCATCTTCAACAAATGGTGCTGGATAAACTGGAAATCCATATGCAACAAAATGAAATTGAATCCCTTTCTCTCGCCATGCACAAAAGTTAACTCAAAATGGATCAAGGAGCTTGATATCAAATCAGAGACACGGCATCTGATAGAAGAGAAAGTTGGCTACGACCTACATGCTGTGGGGTCGGGCTCCAAATTCCTCAATAGGACACCCATAGCACAAGAGTTAACATCTAGAATCAACAAATGGGACTTACTCAAACTAAAAAGTTTATTCTCAGCAAAAGAAACAATAAGAGAGGTAAATAGGGAGCCTACATCATGGGAACAAATCTTTACTTCTCACACTTCAGATAGAGCCCTAATATCCAGAGTATATAAAGAACTCAGAAAATTAGACAATAAGATAACAAATAATCCTATCAACAAATGGGCCAAGGACTTGAACAGACACTTCTCAGACGAGGACAAACAATCAATCAACAAGTACATGAAAAAATGCTCACCATCTCTAGCAGTCAGAGAAATGCAAATCAAAACCACCCTAAGATACCATCTCACTCCAGTAAGATTGGCAGCCATTACGAAGTCAAACAACAATAAGTGCTGGCGAGGATGGGAAAAGGGTACACTTGTACATTGTTGGTGGGACTGCAAATTGGTGCAGCCAATTTGGGAAGCAGTATGGAGATTTCTTGGAAAGCTGGGAATGGAACCACCATTTGACCCAGCTATCCCCCTTCTGGGTCTATTCCCTAAAGACCTAAAAAGAGCATTCTACAGGGACACTGCTACATTGATGTTCATAGCAGCACAATTCACAATAGGAAGACTGTGGAACCAAACTAGATGTCTTTCAATAGACGAATGGATAAAAAAATGTGCCATTTATACAGAATGGAGTATTACTCTGCATTAAGAAATGACAAAATCATAGAATTTGGAGGGAAATGGATGGCATTAGAGTAGATTATGCTAAGCGAAGCTAGCCAAGCCCTAAAAAACAAATGCCAAATGTCTTCTTTGATATAAGGAGAGTAATTAAGAACAGACTAGGGAAGAAGAGCACAAGAAGAAGACCATCATTAAACAGGGTTGAGAGGTGGGAGGGAAAGGGATAGAGTAGGGAAATAGCATGGAAATGGAACGAGACCCTCAGGTTTATACAAAATTACATACAAGAGGAAGTGAGGGGAAAGGGAAAAATAATACAAGGGGGAGGAATGAATTACAGTAGGGGGGGTAGAGAGAGAAGAGGGGAGGGGAGGGGAGGGGAGGGGGGATAGTAGAGGATAGGAAAGGCAGCAGAATACAACAGACACTAGGATGGCAATATGTAAAGCAATGGAAGTGAAACTGATGTGATTCTGCAAGCTGTATAAGGGGTAATATGGGAGTGCATAACCCACTTGAATCAAAATGTGAAATATGATATATCAAGAACTATGTAATGGAGGGGTAAGACAAGATAATACAAATGGAAGAAATGATTTACAGTAGAAGGGGTAGAGAGAGAAAAGGGGAGGGGAGGGGAGGGGAGGGGGGATAGTAGAGAATAGGACTGACAGCAGAATACATCAGACCCTAGAAAGGCAATATGTCAATCAATGGAAGGGTAACTGATGTGATACAGCAATCTGTATACGGGGTAAAGTTGGGAGTTCATAACCCGCTTGAATCAAACTGTGAAATATGATGTATTAAGAACTGTGTAAGGTTTTGAACGACCAACAATAAAAAAAAAATAAAAAGAAAACTCCTCTCTGCAACAGTCCTTCTGCACCTCAGTCTGAAAATTCTGTGCTCTGCAATGATCCTTTTGCACCCCAGTCTCCAAACGTTGTTCTCTGAAACAGTCCTGCTGCAACTCAGTCTTCAAACTCTGCTCTCTCTAACAGTCCTTCTGCACCCCAGTCTCCAAACTCTGCTCTCTGTAACAGTCCTTCTGCGCCCCAGTCTCCAACATCTGCTCTCTGTAAGGAGTCTTTTGAACCCCAATCTAAAACCTCCACTCTCTGTAACATTCCTTCTGCACCTCAGTCTACAACCTCTGCTCTCTGCAACAATCTACTGCACCTTAGTATCCAAGCTCTGCTCTTTGCAACGATCTTTCTGTACCTCAGTCTCCAAACTCTGCTTTCTGTAACAGTCGTTCTGCACTGCAGTCTCCAACTCTGCTCTATGCAAAGTCCATTTGCACCCCAGTCTTAAACCTCTGCTCTCTGTAAGATCTATTTGAACCCTAGTATCCAACCTCTGCTCTCTGTAACAGTCCTTCTGCACGCCAGTCTCAAAAATCTGCTCTTTGTAACAGTCTTTCTGCACCTCAGTCTCCAACCTCTGCTTTCTGCAACAGTCCATCTGCACTCCAGTCTCCAACATCTGCTCTCTGCAACAGTCCTACTACATCCTAGTTTCCAACCTCTGCTTTCTGCAACAGTCCTTCTGCACCCCAGTCTCTAAACTCTGCTCTCTGCAACAATCCTTCTAGACCCCAGTTTCCAACCTCTGCTCTCTGCAACAGTCCTTCTGCACCCCAGTTTCCAACCTCTGTACTCTGTAACAGTTTTTCGATACCGCAGTCTCCAAACACTGGTCTCTGTAACGTTTCTTCTGCACCCCAATTTCCAACCTCTAGTTTCTGTAACAGTGCTTATGCACCTCAATCTCCAAACTCTGCTCTCTGTAGCAGGCCTTCTGCACCCCAGTCTTCAAAATCTGCTCTCTCCATGGATCCTTCTGCACCCCAGTCTCCAACCTCTGCTTTCTACAATGATCCTACTGCACCACAGTCTTTACCTCTAATCTCTTCAACAGTTTTTCTGCACCACAGTCTCCAACCTCTGCTCTCTGTAACAGTCCTTCTGCACACCAGTCTCCAAACTCTGCTCTCTGTAAGAGTCTTTCTATACATCAGAGTCTAATCTCTGCTCTCTGCAACAGTCCTTCTGCACCTCATATGCAACCTCTGCTCTCTGCAACAGTCCTTCTGCACACCAGTCTCCAACCTCTGCTCTCTGTAACAATACTTCTGCACAACAGTCTCCAAATTCTGCTCTCTGTAAGATCCGTCTGCACTACAGTTTCCAAACTCTGCTCTCTGTAATATTCCTTCTCAACCCCAGTCTTAAACCTCTGCCTTCTGCAAGTGTCCTGCGGCACCCCAGCCTCCAACCTCTGTTCTCTGTAACAGTCCTTGTGGTCCCCAGTCTCTAACCTCTGCTCTCTACAACAGGTTTTCCGCACCCGAGTTACCAAAATCTGGTATCTGCAACAGTCCTTCTGTGCCCCTGTCTCCAATACCTGCTTTCTAAAACAGTTTTTCTGCACCTCAGTCTCAAAACCCTGCTCTCTGCAATGACCCTTATGCACCCCAGTCTCCAACCTCTGCTCTCTGTAACAGTCCTTCAGCACCTCAGTCTCCCAACTCTGCTCTCTGTAAGATTCTTCTGCAACCCAGTCTTTAAACTCTGCACTCTGTAACAGTTTTTCTGCACAACAGTCTCCAACCTCTGCTCTCTGTAACAGACATTCGAAACCCCAGTCTTTAATCTCTTCTCTCTGCAACGATTCTTCTCCACCCGTCTCCAACATCTGATCTCTGCAACACTCCATTTTTACCCCAGTCTCCAAACTCTGCGCTCTGTAAGATCCATCTGAACCCCAGTCTCCAAACTCTACTCTCAGTAACAGTCCTTCTGCACCCCAGTCTCCAAACTCTGCTCTCTCTAACAGTCCTTCTGCACCTCAGTCTCTAAACTCTGTTCTGTGTAACAGTCCTTCTGCACCCCAGGTTCTAATATCTACTCTCTTTAATGATCTTTCTGGAACCCAGTCTCTAATGTCTGCTCTTTGCAACAGTCCTTCTGCACCACAGTCTCCAAACTCTGCTCTCTGTAAGATCTTTCTGCACTCCAGTTTCCAAACTCTGCTCTCTGTAACATTCCTTCTAGACCCCAGTCTCCAAACTCTGTCCTCTGCAACAGTTTTTCTGCTCCCCAGCATCCGAGATCTGCTCTCTGTAACAGTCCTTCTGTACCGCAGTCTCCAACCTCTGCTCTTTGTAATGATCCTTTTACACCCCAGGCTCCATCTCTGCTTTCTGTATCAGTCTGTCTGAACCCCAGTCTCCAACCTCTGTTCTCTGTATCTAGCCATCTACACCTTAGTCTCCAACCTGTGCTCTATGTAAGAGTCTTTCTGCACCCCAGTCTCCAACCTCTGTTCTCGGTATCAGACCTATACCGCAGTCTCCAACCTCTGCTCTCTGTAATAGTCCTTCTGCAGCCCAATTTTGAAACCCTGCTTTCTGTAACAGTCCTTCTGCACCTGAGTCTCAAAACTCTCCTCTCTGTAACAGTCCTTCTACACCTCAATCCCCAAACTCTGCTCTCTGTAACAGTCCACCTGCACCTCAGTCTCCAACCTCTGCTCTCTGTAAGAACCTTCAGCAACCCAGTCTCCAAACACAGCTCTGTATAACAGTCCTTCTGCACCCCAGTCTCCAAGATCTCCTTTATGTAACTGGCCTTCTGCACGCCAGTCTCCAAACTCTGCTCTCTGCAACGATACTTCTGCACCCCAGTCTCCAAACTCTGCTCTCTGCAATGATCCTACTGCACCCCAGTCTCCAAACTCTGATCTCTACAATAGTCCTTCTGCACCTCAGTCTCCAAATTCTGCTCTCTTTAAGATCCTTCTGCACCCCTTTCTTCTAGCTCTGCTCTATGTAACAGGACGTCTGCATCTAAGTCTCTAATCTCTGCTTTTTGCAACATTCCTTCTGCACCAGAGTCTGCAAAATCTGCTCTCTGTAAGATCCTTCTGCACCTCAGTCTCCAACCTGGTCTCCAGTTTCCAAATTCGTCTCTCTGTAACATTCCTTTTTTAACCCAGTATTTAACCTCTGCTTTCTGCAAGTGTTCTGCAGTACCCCAGTCTTTAAACGCTGTCCTCTGCAACAGTCCTTCTGCTCCCCAGTCTCCAACATCTGCTCTCTGTAACGGTCCTTTTTAACCTTAGTCTCAAAACTGTGCTCTCTGTATCTATCCTTCTTCACCTCAGTCTCACACCTTTTCTCTCTGTAACATTCCTTCTGCACCCCAGTCTCCAAACTCTGCTCTTTGTAACAGTTTTTTTATACCACAGTCACCAAACTCTAGTCTCTGTAACAGTCCTTCTGCACCTCAATCTCTTACCTCTGCTCTCTCTAACAGTCCTTCTGCACCTCAGTCTCCAAACTCTGCTCTCTGTAAGATCCTTTTGCATCCAAGTCTTTAAACTCTGCACTCTGTAAGAGTCCTTCTGCACAACAGTCTCCAAGTTCTACTTTCTGCAACGATTCTTCTCCACCCCAGTCTCCAACATCTGCTCTCTGTAACAGTCCTGCCGCACAACAGTCTCCAAACTCTTCTCTCTGTAACAGTCCTTCTTCACCCCAGTATCCAAACTCTGCTGTCTGCAACGATCCTTCCTGGACCCCAGTCTCCAATGTCTGCTCTCTGCAACAGTTCTTCTGCACCACAGTCTCCAAACTCTGCTCTCTGTAAAATCTATCTGCACTCCAGTTTCCAAACTCTGCTCTCTGTAACATTCCTTCTCCAACCCAGTCTCCAACCTCTGTCCTCTGCAACAGTCCTTCTGCTCCCCAGTCTCAAAAATCTGCTCTCTGTAACACTCCTTCTGTACCGCAGTCTCCAACCTCTGCTCTTCGTAAAGGTCCTTCTACAACCCAGTCTCCAACCTCTGCTTTCTGTATCAGTCTGTCTGAACCGGAGTCTCAAACGTCGTTTTATGTATCTATCTTTCTGCACCTCAGTCTCCAACCTGTGCTATAGGTAGGAGTCCTTCTGCACCCCAGTCTCCATCATCTATTCTGGATAACACTCCTATACAACAGTCTCCAGCATCTGCTCTCTGTAAAAGTCCTTCCGCACCCGAATTTCAAAACTCTGCTTTATGTAACAGTCCTTCTGCACCTGAGTCTCCAAACTCTGTTCTCTTTAACAGTCCTTCTACACCCCAGTTTCCAAACTCTGCTTTCTGTATCAGTCTTTCCGAACGCCAGTCTCCAACCTCTGTTCTCTGTATCTATCCTTCTGCACCTCAGTCTCCAACCTCTTCTCTATGCAACAGTCCTTCTATACTGCAGTCTTCAAACTCTGCTCTCTGTAAAGGTCTTTCTGCAGGGCAGACTCCAAACTCTGCTTTCTCTATCAATCCTTCTGCACCCTAGTCTCCAAATTCTGCTCTCTCTAAGAGTCTTTCTGCACCTCAGTATACAACCTCTGCTCTCTGCAACAGTCCTCTGCACCCCAGTCTCCAAACTCTGCTCTCTGCAACAGTCCTTCTGCACCCCAGTCTGCAAACTCTGCTCTCTGTAACAATCCTTCTTCCCCTCAGTCTCCAACCTCTGCTCTATGTAACAAGAAATTTGCACGTCAGTCTCTAACCTCTGCTCTTCACAACAATCCTTCTGCACTCCAGTCTCCAACCTCTGCTCTCTGCAATGATCCTTGTGCACCCCAGTCTCTGAACTCTTCCCTCTTAAACAGTACTTCTGTACTGCAATCTCCAAACTCTGCTCTCTGTAACCGTCCTTCTTCACCCCAGTCTCCACCTTCTGCTTTCTGTATCAGTCCTTCTGCACCCCAGTCTCCACCTCTGCACTCTGTAACAGTCCTTCTCCACAACAGTCTCCAGCCTCTTCTCTCTGTAACAGTCCTCCTGTAATGAAGTCTCCAAAATCTTCTCTCTGTAACCGTTTTTCTTCACCCCAGTTTCTATCCTCTGCTTTCTGTATCAGTTCTTCTGCACCCCAGTCTCCAACCTCTGCTCTCTGTAACAGTCCTTCTGCACGTCAGTCTCCAAACTCTGCTGTCTGCAACAGTCCTTCTGCACTCAAGTATCAAACCTCTGCTCCCTGCAACAGTCCTTCTGCACCTCAGTCTCTAACCTCTACTCTGTAAGAGTCCTCCTGCACCTCAGTCTCCAACATTTGCTCTTTGTAAGATACTTATGCAACCCAGTCTCCAAACTCTGCCCTCTGTAACAGTCCTTCAGCACACCTTCTCCAAACTCTATTCTCTGTAACAGTCCTTCTGCACGGCAGTCTCAATACTATGCTCTCTACAACGATCTTTCCCCACCCCAGTTTCCATCCTCTGCTCTCTGCAACAGTCATTCTCCACACCAGTCTCCAACCTCTGCTCTCTGTAACAGTCCTCCAGTAGTGCAGTATCCAAAGTCTCCTCTCTGTAATGGTTCTTCTGCACCCCAGTCTTCAAACTCTGTTCTCTGTAACAGTCCTTCTAAATCTCAGTGTCCAAACTCTGCTCTCTGCAACAGTCCTTCTTCACCTCAGTCTGAAAACTCTGTTCTCGGCAACGATCCTTCTCTATTTAAGATCTTTCTGCAACCCTATCTCCAAACCCTGCTTTCTGAAAGAGTCCTTCTGCACCCCAGTCTCCAACCACTGCTCTTTGTAACAGGCCTTTTGCACCCCATTCTCCAACCTCTCCTCTCAGTAACAGTCCTTCTGCACCTCAGTCTCAAACCTCTGCTCTGTGTAACAGTCCTTCTGCACCCCAGGTTCTAAAATCTGCTCTCTTGAACAATCCTTGTGGAACCCTGTCTCTAATGTCTGCTCTTTGCAACAGTCCTTCTGCACCAAAGTATCCAACCTCTGCTCTCTGTAAAATCCTTCTGCACTCCAGTATCCAAACTCTGCTCTCTGTAACATTCCTTCACCACCCCATTCTTTAACCTCTGCTTTCTGCAAATGTCCTGCAACACCCCAGACTCCAACCTTTTTCCTCTGCAACAGTCCTTCAGCTCGCCAGTCTCCAACCTCTGCTCTCTGCAACAGTCCTTCTGCACCCAGTCTCCAAATTCTGCTCTCTATAACAATCTTTCTGAACCTCAGTCTCCAAATTCTGTTCTCTACAACTGTCCTTCTGCACCTCAGTCTCCCACCTCCACTCTCTGTATCAGTCCTGATGCACTTCACTCTCCAACCTCTGTTCTCTGCAACAGTCCTTCTGCACCCCAGTCTCAAACCTCTGCTCTCTGTAACAGCCCTTCTGTACACAGGCTCCAACCTCTACTCTCTATAACAGCCTTCTGCACACCTGTCTCCAAACTCTGCTCGCTGTATCAGTCCTTCTGCACCTCAGTCTCCAAACTCTGCTATCTTTAACAGTGTTTCTGCATCTCCGTCTCCTAACTCTACTCTCTACAACAGTTCTTCTGGACACCAGTCTCCAAGTTCTGCACTCTGAAACAGTTCTTCTCCACTCCAGTCTTCAACTTCTGCTCTCTGTAACAGTGCTCCTGTATTGCAGTCTCCAAACTCTGCTGTCTGTAATGGTCCTTCTGCAACTCAGTCCCCAACCTCTGTTTTCTGTATCAGTCCTTCTGCACCCCAGTCTCCAACCTCTGCTATCTGCAACAGTTTTCTACTCCTCAATCTCCAAATTCTACTCTCTACAAAAGTCCTTCTGCACCCATGTCTCCAACACCTGCTCCCTGCAACAGTCCTTCTTCACCGCAGTTGCGAACCTCTGCTATATGCAGCAGTTTTTCTGCACACCAGTCTCCAAACTCTGCTCTCTGTAACAGTCCTTCTGCACCTCAGTCTTCAAACTCTGCTCTGTGTAACAGTTTCTCTGCAACCCAGTTTCCAATCACTGCTCTCTGCAACAGTCCTTCTACACTCCAGTCTTCAACCTCTGCTCTGTTTAAGAGTCCTTCTGCACCCCAGTGTCCAATCTGTGCTCTCTGTAACAGTCCTTCTGCACCATATTCTCCAACCTCTGCTCTCTGTTACAGTCTTTGTATACCGCAGTCTCAGAACTCTGGTCTCTCTAACGGTCCCTCTGCACCCCAATTTCCAACCTCTGCTTTCTGAAACAGTCCTTCTGAACCTCAGTCACCAAACTCTGCTCTCTGTAAACGTCCTTCTGCACCTCAGTCTCCATCCTTTGCTCTCTGTAACAGTCCCTCTGCACCTCAGTCTGAAACATTTGCTCACTGCACGATCCTTCTGCATCCCAGTCTCCAATCACTGCTCTCTGTAACAGTCGTTTTCCACCTCAGTCACAAACCTCTGCTCTATGTAAGATCCTTCTGCAACCTAGCCTCAAAACTCTGCTCTCTATAACAGTCCTTCTGCAACCCAGTCTTCAACCTCTGCTCTCTGTAGCAGGCCTTCTGCAACCCAGTCTCCAAACTCTGCTCTCTGAAACAGTTTTTCTGCACGCCAGTCTCCAAACTCTGCTCTCTTTAACGGTCCTTCTGCACCCCAGGCTCCCACCTCAGCTTTCTGTATCATAGTTCTTCAAACCAATCTCCAACGTCTTCTCTGTGTAACAGTCCTTCTACATCTCAGTCTCCAAAATCTGCTCTCTGCAAGAGTCCTTCTGCACCCCAGTCTCCAACGTCTGCTTTCTGCAACATTTCTTCTGGACCCCAGGCTTTAACCTGTTCTCTCTGTAACA
>NW_027522435.1:0-136915 GCF_052094955.1 Ictidomys tridecemlineatus
CCCCTCCACCCTTGCACACCCTCCCTCACCCTTCTCATCCCTCCTCCCCTCCACCCTTCCACCCTCCCTCACCCCTCCCTTCCCCTCCTCCCCTCCACCCTTCCACCCCGCCCTCACCCTTCCCATCATGCATACCCTCCACCCTTCCTCCCTCCCTCACCCTTCCCTTCCCTCATCCCCTCCACCCTTCCTCCCTCCCTCACCCTTCCCTTCCCTCCTTTTCTCCACCCTTCCTCCCTCCCTCACCCTTCCCTTTCCTCCTCTCTTCCACCCTTCCTCCCTCCCTCACCGTTCACATTCCTCCTCCCCTCCACCCTTCTACCCTTTCTCATCCTTTCCATCCTTCCTCTTCTCCACCCTTCCACCCTCCCTCACCCTTTCCATCCCTTCTCATTTGCAACCTTCCTTCCTTTCTCACCCTTCCCAATGTGCATCCTCTCCACCCTTCCACCCTCTCTTACCCTTCCCTTCCCTCCTCCTCTCCACTCTTCCACCCTTCCCTCATCTTCTCATTTTTCTTCCCCTCCCCCCTTCCACTCTCCCCTTACCCTTCCCATCGCGCATCCCCTCCATCCTTCTACCTGCTCTTCCTCCTTCTTTTAACACCTTCCTTTATTCTTCCTGTTTTCTCTTTTTTATTCTGGCCTCTGTTCCTTTTTCTGTTTTTTTTTCATGTTGTCTTCATGTCTTCCTTTTCTCTCTGTCTCTCTTTCTCCTGTTTTTTCCTTCCTCTCTGTTCCTTCCTTTTAATTCTCTACTTTCCTTTATCCTTCATTCTTTCCTTTCTTTACTCTACCTATTCCTCCTCTCTTCTTCTTCCCTGTCTCCTTCTTTTTTCCCTTTCCTTCTGTATTCCCTCCCCATTTTTCTTTTTTTCAGTACTTCTGTACTTCCTTCTTTCTATCCTACCTTCCTTTCTCCTGTTTCCTTTCTTTCACTCCCTTTCTTTTTTTCCATTTTCTCTTTTTTGTCTGTCCCTTTTTATTTTCTCTCCTCTCCTCCCCTTACCTGAATCACATATGCTCATTACTTGGTACTTCCTCTTGTGTCCTGCAGCTTTCCCTCATATGTGCTCCCAGTGCTCTCCTTATAGTTCATTTATGCTCTCTTTGGAATCTGGCTCATGTTAATTCTGTAGTATGGAACTGCCACAGTGGACTGTGCTTTTATCCTCATTTCATGGGAACATGGAAGTATTCCACTCAAAGTAGACGATATAATTATTGCTAACAAGTCTTGGATTTGAGGAGGTGGATTGTATGCACAGAGTACGCTAAAGGTGGGGAAAGGAGAAGACATTGATGCTGAGACAGATTGGTCAGTCAATGTGAGATCAGACAAAGGTGTTCTTTTTCTCTTTGTTTCAGCATTCCATAAAAGGAGTGTGAGGTGGGTGAGAGATGGATTCCAGGTTCAAATGGAAATTACTTCAAGTCCAAGCTTTTTGAGTTTGGTCACAGAAAGTGACGTTTCTTGTACTCAGTTTTTACTTCTTGAAGATGAAACAATCTTGTGGCACCTACTCCAGAGTTCAGATCAATTTAGAAATATATATAGAACACTAGTGTTTTTCACCTGATATGCAGCAAATTATTATGTTTTCAGCAAACTACGAAGGTCATCAGCTGAGACTAGGAAGAGTGAAAGAGAAATGAAGGTCATCTTGAAGACATGGAAGCCCTCTGCTTATTGGTCATAAGATTCACATGAAAGACTCAAGATGATCAAATGGTTTTCTTGTGCCACATTTAATCACTTCAGTGCAGACATGGATTAGACCAGGGAGTCTCCACTCTGGCTGTACATTGGAATCTCAGTCTCAGTGTCCCCCACACCCCAATTCTGATTGCAGTCATCTAGGAAGAGGGTCTAGGAGACTTTAGAAGATACCCAGTTGTGTTACTCATGTTCCTGTCACTGTAACCAATACCTGGGAAGACCCATTTATAATTACAGTTTCAGAGGTCTCAGTCTATGATGGAGTGGCCCCATTGTCTTTGGACCAGTCCTGAGGATGCATATCATGACCAGCTGAGCATGCTCGAGAGTAGCTGCTCCCGTCAGGGCTGCGAGTCAGTGAGAGAGAAGAGGAAGGGGCTAGGCTCCCACTCTCCCCTTCAAGGGCACACCCCAGTGAGCAGAAGACCTCCTAGCAGACCTGCCTCTTTTCACTGCCTCCCAATTGTGCCAAGCTGGGGATCCAGCCTGTAACCATGGGCCTCTGGGGGACAGTTAAACTCAAACTAGAGCATGGGAAGAGCTGGGTTTATGTTAGGATTGGGGTCTTCCCAGGGAAATTCAGAAGAGTATTCAGGCATGAAGGGAAGGGCTAATTATGGAGAGTAGAATCTAAGATAAGGAAAAACTTGAGGGCTTTAGTGACAGACAATGAAAAAGTGGTAAGTCAAGGGCCAGAAGCTTCCAGAACAGAAGTGGGAGGCCTCTGTGAGAGCCCACTTCCACTGAACAAATAGCAACACAAACAATTAAGTCAGTTAGCGCCACAGGGGGATTATCTTTGCTCCAAGGACTCTTTTTTTTTCATGTCCAGGTAGAGGTTAGTATCTGAATCCTATTGACTTAAACTGGTTTTGTTCTAAAAGGATCACAGTGCTGACAGTTCAGATAAAGAGAACAGGATCTACTTGAACCAATTTACGTAGGAAAGCAAGCATTGTGGAGTTTTAAGTGGGTTGCAAAATTGATGAGAGGGCAGAAGTGAGGCTGGATTTCCAGGAATGGATACTTGGTGGGGCTCCACTATGGAACTAGGCTTAGCAATTTTCACGCCCACCCTTGTCCTTGCCCTGCTCCTGTGTTCAGTCGGCATTCAAAGAGCAAAGAGAACCATGAAATAAGAGAAGGCCACATAGATATTCAGCAGTGCCACCTGAAGTCACCACTCACGGTGCTGCTTAGGTGAGGTAGAAATGTGCTAAAAGGTGAAGTGGAAAAGTGTTTTACCATACAAGATGTCCACAAAGTCCTTGAAGGTAGGATAAGCACATTGTTCAAGAGTTGTTGCCTGCTTTGTAAAATAACACACTCAATATGATATTCTTTATCATTCTGATACCTTTTGGGATGGAGTACTCTAAATTTAATGGTTTAATTGTTAATCTTAAAAAATATACAGTCATACTTCTTCCCTGTTTTTATGATTTTTTTCCAGGTTGCCAATTAGACTCATTAATTTAAGAGTATCTTGCTGAACCCATGGGACATATTATTTGCAAGTATAAATAATATACTATTTAAACATAAGTTGATTCTGTATTTCTCAACATTGTAACCATTTTGTAGTCAAAACAGGTATGCCAACTTTCCTTTCCTTATAAAGTTATTTTTCAGAGAAAGACAAAGAATGAGTTTAAGAACAGATCTAGAGGAAATGCGCAGAACAGATGATTCATGGTAAAGCATTATTCTAACCAGATAGGAAAAAAGCAGGGTTTCAAAGAGCCACCTGTTCAGTTAAGTGGAATCACCTGTTTAGGTTTTAAATTTCACTATCCTTATTTTCTTTGAAATTGTTTTCGGGTGTGCGCGCCTCTTTTATATTTTCTTTACTGCCTTTTCTTTGTTCTCTTTTTTTTTTGTATCCCTCAAGGCTCACAGGAAGTATCAACATTACTAAAAGCAACAGTCCATGTGGGGCCAGAGAGTCTAGATTTCAGCCTAGGCTCTCAAGTAAACTGACTGGGCCTTACATTTGCCTTTGTAACACCCATATAACTGTGTTAAGTGGAGAGAGGATCAAGGGTCTTCTCCATGCACTACCCAAATTTCCCCAGCACAATTTTTCAAAAAGACTATCATTTCCCTCTGGCACTATGTGGTCTATTATGAAATAGGAGAGCATGTGCATGCTTCACTCTGTTTACAGGTTCTCTATTCTTTCTTTGGTTTATTTCTCTGTATGCATATATAGATATGTATATATGTATGTATATATATATATATATACTGGGCATATATATTATTATGCATATATTATGTATATGTATATATATACACACATATATAATTTGGTCTTTTTAGATATAAATGACAGTAGAGTGTATTTTGGCATATTATACATACATGGAGTAAAACTTATTCTAATTAGGATTCCTGTGGTTGTACATGATATGGAGTTGCACTGATCATGCATTCATACACAAACATAGGAAACTTCTGTCTGATTCATCCTACTATCTTTCTATTCCCACTACCTTCCTTTCCCTTTGTCTAATCCAATGAATTTCTATTCTTCCCTCCCCCTCCCTTATCATGTGTTACCATCCACATATCAGAGAGAATATCTGGCCTTTGGGTTTTGGGGATTGGCTTATTGCACTTAGCATGACAGTCTCCAGTTCCATTCTTTTACCGGCAAATAATGCCATAATTACATTCTTCTTTATGACTGAGTCTCTGTTTGCTCTTAAACCACGCTGAATCAATTACTATTTACACTAAGGTTCTTTTTGTTACTGTTCTAATGTTATACATGACAGTAAAATGCATTTTGACACATCATACATAAATGGAGTACAACTTCTCATTCTTCCGGTTGTACACAACGTAGAATCTCACTGGTCATGTAATCATATATGGACATATATGTCCAATTCATTCTACTGTCCTTCCTGTTCTCATATTCCCTTCTTTCCCATCACTCCCTTCTCTCTAACCCTAAGTACCTCAACTCATCCCTAGACCCTACCCTCTTATTGCGAATTAGCACCCACATATCAGAGAAAACATTTGGCCTTTGGTTTTCTGGGATTGGCTTATTTCACCTAGCATGATATTCTCCAGCTCCATCCATTTACCACAAATGTCATAATTTCATTCTTCTTTAAGACACAGTAATATTCCATTAGTGTGTATATACCATATTTTCTTTACCCATTCATCTGTTGAAGGGCATCTAGGTTGGTTCCATAGTCTGGCAATTTCGAACTGAGCTGCTATACACATTGATATGGCTGCATCACTGTAGTATGCTGATTTTAAGTCCTTTGTGTATAAACCAAAGAATGGGATAGCTGGGTCAAAGTTGGTTCCATTCCAAATTATCTCAGGAATCTCCAAACTGCTTTCCATAGTGGTTGTACCGATTTGCAGTCCCACCAGCAATGTAATAGTGTGCCTTTTCCCCTACATCCTTGCCAACATTTATTTTTTGCTTTATCTTTGATAATCACTATTCTGACTAAAGTGAGATGAAATCTTAGGATACTTCTGATTTGTATTTCTCTAATTGCTAGAGGTGTTCAACATTTTTTCATGTATTCGTTGATCAATTGTACTTCTTCTGTGAATTATCTTTTCAGTTGCTTAACCCATATATTAATTGGGTTATTTTTTTTTTCAGTGTTAAGTTTTTTGAGTTCTTCATATATCCTGGAGATTGATGCTCTATCTGAGGTGCATGTGGTAAAAGATTTTCTCCCAATCTGTAGGCTTTCTCTCCACATTATTTATTGTTTCCTTTGCTGAGAAGCTTTTGAGTTTGGATCCATCTCATTTATTGATTCTTGATTTTACTTCTTGCATTTTAGAAGTCTTATTAAAGAAGTCAGTTCCTAAGCCAAAATGGTGAGGGCCTCCTTTTTCTTCTTTTAGACACAGGGTCTCTGTTCTAGTGCTTAAATCTTTGATCCACTTTGGGTTTTGTGCAGAGTGAGAGATAAGGATTTAATTTCATTTTGCTACATATGGATTTCCAGTTTTTCCAGCACCATTTGGTGAAGAGGCTGTCTTTTTTCCAATGAATGTTTTGGTGCCTTTGTCTAACATGAGATAACTGTATTTATGTGGGGTTTTTTCTATGTCTTCTGTACCATTGGTCTACATGTCTGTTTTGTTGTCAATACCATACTGTTTTTTGTTACTATGGCTCTGTAGTACACTTCAAGTTCTGATGTTGTGATATCTCTTGCTTTACTTGCTAAGGATTGCTTTGGCTATTCTGGGTCTCATTTCTCCAAATGAATTTTATGATTGCTTTTTCTAGAATGTCATTGGGAATTGCATTAAATCTGTATGACAGTTTTGGTAGTATGACTATCTTGACAATATTAATGCTGCCTATCCAAAAGCGTGGCAGATCTTTCCATCTTCTAAGGTCTTCTTCAATTTCTTTCTTTATACACTAATATTCTTTGTATGTTTGTATAAGCCCTCCTCCTTTATTCTTCAAGATTTTCTTGCCTATTCTTGGCTTGTTGAATTTCCATATAAATTTTAGAATCAACTTGTTGTGTTCTAGTGTGAGGGGGGGATTTACTGGGAATTTATTGGAATTGTATTGAATCTTTAGAACAATTTGGAAATAAGTGATATTTTTAGTTTAATATATACCACCAAGTAGATCTTCTTTACCCTGGGATGTTTGAAGTTCTTAATAGAGAAGTCTTATACTTTTTTCTGTTGGCTTTATCTCTAGGAGTATGGTATATTTACAATTATATAATCAAACATTTTTCTTCTTGGTTATTTGCGGCAAACCCAAGGCCAACATCTTACTGAACACAGAAAAACTGAAAGCATTTCCCTCTAAAATTAGGAGCCAGACAACAATGCCCACTCTTATAACCCTATTCAACATAGTCCTTGAAACACAGACAGAACAATTAGGCAAGAGAAGGAAAATAAAGGGATACAAATAGTAAAAGAAGAGGCCAAATTATCAGTTTGCTGATAACATGATCTTATAGTTAGAAGACGCAAAAAACTCCATCAGAAGACTTCTAGAGTTAAAAAAAGATACAGTAAAGTAGCAAGATACAAGATTAACTTTCCCATATACTCCATTAGTGATAATGAATCTGCTGAAAAAGAAATTAGAGAAATTATCTCATTCACAATAAGCTCAAAAATACAATAAATTGCTTGTGAATTAATCTAATGAAGGAGGTGAAGGACCTCTACAATGAAAACTATAGAATACTGAAGGCATTGAAGAAGACCATAGAAGATAGAAAGACCACCTGTATTATTGGATAAGCAGAATTAATATTGTCAAAATTGCTACACTACCAAAAGTGCTATACAGATTCAATGCACTTCCTGTTAAAATCCCAATGACTTTCTTCATGGAAATAGAAAAAAAAACAGTCCTAAAATTCATTTGGAAAAATAAGAGACCTAGAATAACCAAAGCAATCCTGAAAAAAGAAGAGCAATGCTGGAGGCATCTTAATAGTAGATCTCAAATTATATTACAGGGTTATAGGAAAAAAACACCATGGCATTGACACTAAAATAGACCCAAAGACCAATGGACTAGAAGACACAGACACAAACCACATACAAACGGTCATTTTTTATTTTTCATTTTTGTATCAGGGATTGAACCCAAGGGTCTTTAACTACTAAGCAAATTCCCAGCCTTTTTATTTTTTATTTTGAGACAGGGTCTTGCTAGGTTGTTTACAGCTTCACTAAATTGCTGAGACTGGCTTTGAACTTGTGATCCTCCTGCCTCAACCTCCCAAGATGCTGGGATTATAGGCATGCACCACCATGCCTGGTTATACAGTTATCTCATACTACATAAAGGTGCCAAAAACATATTGGTTAAAAGATAGACTTTTAAAACCAATGATGCAGGTATAACTGGATATTCCGTGTGCAGAGAAATGAAAATTGACCCCTATTTCTCACACCACACAAAAGACAAATCAAGCTGACCACAAACTTAGGAATTAGACCAGAATATGTGCAATTGCTAGGAAAAAAATGTAGGCCCAACACTCCAACATATTGGCACAGGTATTGATTTCCTTAACAAGTCTCCTAAAGTGTAATAAATAAAATCACAAATTAAAAAGTGGGATGGCATCAAATTAACAAGCTTCTCCACAGCAAAGGAAACAGTGAAGAATGTGAAGAGAGAGTCTACAAAATAAGAGAAGATCTTTCCAGCCATTCCCTGGACAGAGGATTAATATCCAGTAAGAAAAAAGAAATTTAAAATCTTGACACACATACATATACACACACACACAAAAAAAATAGCCCAATCAATAAATTGGCAAAAGAACTAAAAAACAGACTCTTCTCAAAAGAAGAAATATAAAAATACAAATGGCCCACAAATATATGAAAAATGTTTAACATCTCTATCAATCAGAGAAATTCAAATTAAAACTACATTGAAATTTCATCTCACTCCAGTCAGAATTGCAATTATAAAAAATACAAATAAGAACTGTTGGTGAGGATGTAGGAGGAAAGGTATATGCCAATATTGTTGGTGAGACTACAAATTAGTACAACCACTCTGGAAAGCAGTATGGAGATCCCTCAAAATACTAGGAATGGAACCAATATATAACCCAGCTATCTCACTCCTCAGTATATCCAAAAGATCTAAAATCTGCATGCTATAGAGATGCAGCCACATCTGTGTTTATAGCAGCACAATTCACAGTAGCCAAGCTATGGAACCAACCTAGATGCCCATCAACAGATGAATGGATAAAGAAAATGTGGTTTATATACATATGAGAGTATTACTCAGCCATAAAGAAGAATGGAATTGTGGCCTTTGCCAATAAATAGATGGAACTTGAGACTAATGTACTAAGTGAAATAAGCCAGACCCAGAAAGTCAAAGGCTGAATATTTTCTCTGACATGCAAAAGCTAGTCAAAAATAAGGGAAAAAATAGAAAAGAAAAGGGGAAGGATTTCATCAAAATAGGATAAAGATCAGGAAGGGGATTGAGGAAGAAGCAGGAGGGATGGGATAAGTGAAGAACAGTGGAATGAACAACTTTCCTAGGTACATATATGAATATACCTCAGTGACTCTCACCATTACATATATTCATAAGGCACTAATTGAAAAGAAAAAATACAAGTAAACAGCAGAAAGATCAGTAGAGAAGAGGGAAGGGAATGGGAGAAGGGAGGATGGAAGGGAAAAGGGGAAATACTAGGGACTGACTTCAAGCAAATTATATTTCAGACTTTTATAGTTACATCAAAATGGATCCTAATGTAATGCATAACTAAAAAGAATTAATAAAACTGAATAAAAATTTCTCCATGTGTTTAGAGCTGCTATAGCTGATTTTTAAAAATTCAACCTGCATTTGATAGGCAACTTTAATAAATTTCATCATTAATTTTAATAGATTATCTACAAAGTATTTTAGACTTTCTACAAAGCATATGCAAATAGTAACACTGAAAAGCTTCTAATTTTAACATAGTTTCAGACTTACAGGAAAGTTACAAGAACAATGGAGCCTGTAGATTCTTTAAGTACCTTTCCCAAATGTTAACATTTCAATATAGTTGCTTTCATGTCTCTTTCAATATATAAAACTACTTTCTTTTTCCTGGACCACTTGTGAATAAAGTGCAGACATGATAATAAGTAATATTCACTCCTAAATATTTCATTGTACATTTCTTAAAAACAAGGCAGTATAAGAATCAAAATCAGGGAATGAACATTCCCACAATACTATCAGCTAATCAAAGTACAAATTTGCCAGTTGTTCCACTATTCCTATCACAAATTGCATTCATCAGATATAGGTCTCTAATCAGAATCAGGTTTCCCACCTTTACTTATCACTCATGCTCTGCATTTTGAAGTATACAAGACAGGAAAGATGCTACTCAGTAAATATTTTGAGGCTAAGTAAATATCCTAAAACTTATTATACTTTTATCCCACTAATTATAGCATTTATTGGTGATTCTTGTCTAAATGACCTAGTATATGTACCAGAGATTTTTGAAATCTATTCTCTCTTCTGAGCTCATGCAATGCAATTCTACTGTGAGCAAAAGGTTTTCTTCATTTATTCATTAGTATTTTATTTTTTTATAATTACATGGGCTTGTGGTTTCTTATTTTACTCAATGTTATGACCTATTACTATTGTCAACTTACATGCTCAAAATGTCCTCAGATTTGGCCAATGGGAGCCACTTCAAGGTGATAAGTTCATTTCGATGTGCCCCACCATTTTCTGAGCACTTTCTTACTTTTTGGCATAAGATGCCATAAGGCTCATCTCATTCATTCCCAGCCATACTCCTGGAGTCCACTAATTTTCAAAAAATTCTTGTTCCTTTTTGGTGGAGAATGATATTAAGAAATCAAGATCTGGGTGCCAAGGGTAGTCACCAGTACTCAGGTGATACTGCTGCCAGGACCTCTCAGTAGACATATCCAGGAGTTCATAAAACTCAATTCCAATTCAACACCACAGAGTTTGTTTTAGCCTTTCTCCTTTGCACATTCTGACCCCGTTATCCATAACATGTGTAGTTATTTTTCAATTTTTCAATCCTATTGCAAAAGTTATTCCAGGCACCTTCTGTTGGGATGATTACATTCTAGGAAATCCCTCAAGGAGGGTTTATGGCTACAAAATTCCATGAGTTGTAACATATTTAAAATGATTTTCTTATAGCCTTTATAACTAAAGGATAACCATTTTTATTTTTTACAGTGCTGGACATCAAACCCAGGGCCTTTCACATACTGGGTAAGTGTTCTACCACTTTTCTTTTCCTTTCACATTTTTTTTAAAAATATATTTTTTAGATGTTGATGGACCTTTATTTTATTCATTTATTTACATGTAGCACTGAGAATTGAATCCAGTGCCTCACACATGCTAGCCAAGTGCTCTACCACTGAGCCACAACTCCAGCCCCTTTTCCTTTTAAAGTAAGAAAATACCAAGGCTTTATATATAAATCCTTGGTTTTATATATGTATATATATAATCTTCTTATTTTATTCTCTTTTATTGCTGAGTAATATTCTATTGTGCATATATGCTACATCATCTAGGTTGGTTCCAAAGTTTAAGCATGTGTGTGTGTGTGTGTGTGTGTCAGGAACAAAATAAGAAGATAGTACTAAGTGAAGTTAGCCAATCCCCAAAAAACAAATGCTGAATGTTTTCTCTGATATAAGGAGGCTGACTAATAGTGGGGTAAGGAAAGGGAACGTGGGAGGAATAGACAAACTCAAGATAGGGCAGAGGGGTGGGAGGGGAAGGGAGGGGGCATGGGGTTAGAAATGATGGTGGAGTGTGATGATCATTATTAACAAAAGTACATGTATGAAGACACAAATTGGCGTGAATCTACTTTGTATACAGCCAATATATGAAAGATTGTGCTCTATATGTGGTAGTAAGAATTGTAATGCATTCACTGTCATATATAAATAAAAAATAATTTTAAAAATAGCTCTACTTGTTAGGTAAGTGGAAACATTGTACACAGTTCTCATGAGTAAATAAGATTTATCTGCTTTTGAGGGGTATTTCTAATCTATAAGAAAGCCCCTCTTGTTTTATTGGGTGGAAACTGTTTCTTTTTTTAAAAAACTAGTTTGCTTTTTTATAGCAATTTTGAATTTATAGAAAATTGAACCGAAAATAGAGTTCCCCTGTACATGTTCTTGCCCACAAGCAGTTTTTCGTATAAAATGGTGCCCTCCACCAACTTCATTGATATATCTAATTAATTAATGATTGCTTACAGTATTCTCTTATGACTTTTATATGTCTATAAAATGGTTAGTATTATTATTTTTGTATTGTCTCTCTGATTTTTTCTTTCCTCCTTCTAGCTTTGAGTTCAATCTTCTTTTTTCTAATTCCTTACAGTTGAGTTATTGGCCTGAGATCCTTTTTAATTTATAGCCATAAATTTCCTGCTGAGTCCTTCTGACTTTGCTACACCTCCTCCTAAGTTCTATTACATTTTCACTTTCATTCATCTTAAGTATTTAACATTCATCTTTAAAAGTATTTTCTTTGTAATTCGCGTGTGCTGTGTAATTGCTACATGGAGCATGTTAGAACATGTTAGAATTAATGAATCCATACTGATACATTATCATGGAGTCCACAGTTGACCTTAGGGACTCAGCTTCATGTTGTGAAGTTCCATGAGTTTTAACAAATGACAGACATGAGTCCACCCACACAGTATCATACAGAGTAGTTCCACTGTCTTAAAAACTCCCTGTGCTCCACCTCACCATCCCACTTCCTACCCTCTCCCCTCACTCCTGGCAACCCCTGATTTCTGTCTTTGTAGTTTTGCCTTCTCCACAATGTCTTGCATTTGGAATCACAGTCTGTAGCAGTTTCAGACTGGCTTCCTTCCCTTAGGAAACCTTAGGTCAAAGGTTCCTCCATGTCTTTTTGTAGCTTGATAACATTTCTTTTTACCACTGAATAAGACTGGATAGTATGGGCATATCCATTTGTTTATCCATTCACCTTCTGAAGGACATCTTTGTTGCTTCCAAGTTTGGACGATTATAAATTTACTGTGAACACTTCTGAGTAGATGCACTGAATGTAGGTGTATGTGTACTATAAACATTTTTTGTGAACATTTGTTGTTGTTGTTTTAATTCAATTGGGTAAATGCCAAGAAAGGAGAGCAATTGCTGGATTGTGTAGTAATGCTGTATTTACTTTTGTAAGAAAACTGCCTTCCAACGTAGCTTGTCACTGTGTACTTCTGTCAGCAATGGATAAGAGTTCCTGTTGCTCCCAATTATCACCAGCATTTGCTGTTTTCAGTGTATTGGGTTTTAACCATTCTAATAGAAATTTAATGGGATCTCATTGTTGTTTTAATTTGCAATTCTCTAATGATAGAAATGTTGAGCATCTTCTCATATATTTATTTATTATTTATCATCTGTAGTTTTGTGTCTATTTAGATCTTTTACCCATTTTTAATTAAAATTTTTGTTTCTTTCATGGCTTGTGCCTTTGGTGTTGTATCTAAAGGGCCATTACAAAACCCAAAGTATCCTATAAACTTGGTATAATTGCTTATTAGATTCAGCAGATTTTGTTTGGGGGTACTGGGAGTTGAACCCATCGGCATTCTACCACTGAACTATATCCTCAGCCTTTTATTTATTTATTTATTTATTTATTTTATACTTTGAGACAGGTTCTCAATAAATTGGTAAGGATGGGCTTGAACCTCCTGCCTCAGCCTCCTGGTTCACTGGGATTATAGGTGTGTCCCATGGTGCCCTGTCAGCATGTATTTTTCTGTTGATTATTTGTGATTTTCTACCCAATGATGTCACCTATAAAACGTTTTACTTCTTCCTTTCAAAGCTGTATATTTTAATTTTCTTTTTCTTGCCTTTTTGCATTAGTTATATATAAAGCAAAAACTATTCTAAGCCAGGTATGGTGGTGCACACTTGTAATCCCAGTGATTTAGTAGTCTGAAACCAGAGGATTGCAAACTCAAGGCTAGCTTTAGCAACTTAGTGAGACCCTGTCTCAAAATAAAAAATAAAAAAGGCTGTAGTTCAGTGGTTCAGCACCCCTCGCAACTACCAATAACAAACATAAAAAAATAATAATAATTTTAAGGTTGGTGTTGTTTTTTAAATGATTAGAAGAATGCATTCATGTTTTGAGCCTAGAGTTTTCTTTATGGAAAAGCATCTAGTTAAAATGTCAATTTAATATTAGGTAATTCAAATTTTATTTCTTAATATTTTTTTTTTAAATAAGTGTTTTTCAAGAAATTTAATCAGTTTATATTGATTGTCAGATTTGTTGGTGTAACCTGATCATCCACCTGTTATCTTTTAAAAATCAGTAAATTCTGTAATGTATTTTCTTTATTCCTGATATTATTAATTTGTATTTTCTTTTTGACTTCATAAATCTGGTTTGGAGTTTATCAGTTTTATAATCTTTTTAGATAATCAATTTTTGGCTTTGTGGATTCTCTACTACATACTTATACACTATTTCATTGATTTCTTCTTATTAATGTACTTTCTTTCTCAAAAGAAAATTTAAAGGTTTAATTGCTAGATTTTCTTTTACTTTCCTCAAAGTTTAAACTGTTAATTTGAGGCATTTCTTTTTGCACATTATACATTCTGAAAGCTGCTTTCTACAAGATTTTAGGAATTTTTCTGTGACATAGCATAAAAGTCATCATTTGAACTGTTTTAAGGTGTCCAGTTCAGTGGAATTAAGTACATTCAATGTTGCAAAACCATCACCACCATCTAGTTAAAACATTTTCTTCATTTCAAATTGAAATCGTGTCCATCAAGCAGTTTTTCCCTTTTCCCTTCTCCTCTCTGTCTCTGCCAACCAGGAAGCTCTTCTCTCTATGGATGAGCCTATCTAGATATGTCACACAAATGGAATTATAAAACAAATGTCTTTTGTGCCAGTTCTCAAGGTTCATCTACATTGCAGCATGTATCTTGTTTCCTGCAATTCTACAGTGAGTTTTGAAATGGAAATTTGTGAAAGACCTCCAACTTTCTTCTTTTTAAAGTTGAATTTAGCTATTGGGATGCCATTCAATTCCACTTAAATTTTAGAATTAGCTTTTCTGCAAAAAAATGGCCATTGGGATTTTGATAGGAATTGCATTGATTCTGCAGATCACTTGGGTCATCTTATGGACCAAATGTGCCCTCTCCCCAGTCCTATGTTGAAATGCTAACCCCTACTGCCATGGTACGGGGGCGGGGGGTGCTTCAAGAGGTAATCAGGTCATGAGGGTAGAGTCCTCATGAATGGGACTAGTGACCTTATAAAGAGACATGCACTTACTTTCTCTGTTCTTCACCATATGAGAATATACAATGATTGCTCTGCACACCAGAAAGTGGGCCCTCATGACATTGCATCTATTAGTATCTTTGTCTTGAACTTCCAAGCATTCAGAAGTGTGAAAAATGTTGCTTGAACCACCTAAGATTCAGTAGCCCAAACTGACTAAGACAGTGAGTACTGCCATCTTAACAATATTGAGCTTTTCAATTCCTGAACATGGGGTAGCTTTCGATTTATATTACATTGATTTTCACTTTAATACAATCTGAATTCCTGGAACAAATCCTACTTGGTCATTGTGTTAGTCAGATTTTCATTGCTCTGACAAAATAGAACTTGGGGGAAGAGAGTCACTTTGGCTCAGTTTCAGATGTTTTAGTCCATGGTCAGCTTGCTACATTGTTCTGGGCCTGTGGTGAGGTAGAGTTTCATGGCAGAAAGGTATGACACAGCAAAGCTGCTCACCTCATGGCAGCTGGGAAACACAGAGGGAGAAGAGGCCCTGGACAAGATACAGCCCTCAAGGGCACACTGCCAAGGACCCACTCCCTCCAACCAGGTCCCACCACTGTCCAATAACCCATTCAGCTATGGATTTATGGATTAACCCATATAGAAGGTCAGGATTCTCCTGATCCAATTACTTCCCCAAAGACCCACAGCTGCACTGGGGACAGTCTTCAACCCATGAGCCTTTGGGGGGCAATTCAGATGCAAGCCCTGACAGCCATGGTATCTATTCCTTTACCTTACAGAGTTCTGCAGCCACAGTCATCATTGATATTGGTCTATAGTTTTCTTCTAAAGTTTTTCTTTGGTTTTGGTATAAGGCTAATACTCTCCTAAAAGAATGAGTCAGGAAATGATCTTCTACTTTTTTGGCAAGGTTTGGAAAACATTTGATAGAGTTTGCTCGTGAAGCCAGTAGGTCCCAGAATCTTATTCTGAAAGTTTTTTAAAAAATATTATTTATTTTAAAAATTATTATTTAAACTATTGACTGTTACAATCTCTTTTTTGTTATGCCACATTATAATTTTGTTTCTTCTTAGATTTTGGTAGTTTTTTTTTTCTAGGAATTTGACAACTTCATTGATATATCTAATTAATAACTGTTTACAGTATTCTTTTATGATTTTTATGTCTATAAAATGGTTAGTATTGCCCCAATTTCATTTCTAATTTCATCAATTAGAGTCTTTTCTTCTTTTCCCTTGGTTTGTCTAATTGAGTCTGCCAATTTTATTGATTTTTTTTCAAAGAATGAACGTTTTGTTTCCATACATACATCTTATTATTTTTGTATTGTCTCTCTGATTTTTTCTTTCCTCCTAGCTTTGGATTCAATCTTCTTTTTTCTAATTCCTTAAAGTTGAGTTATTGGCCTGAGATCCTTTTTAAACACAGGAATTTACAGACATAAATTTCCTGCTGAGTCCTTTGCTACATCTGACTTTGCTACATCTCCTTCTAAGTTCTATTACATTTTCACTTTCATTCATCTTAAGTATTTAAAATTCATCTTTAAAAGTATTTTCTTTGTGATTCTTTGACCCCACTGGTGGTTTAAGCATGTGCTGTGTAATTGCTAGTGATCATCAGAGATCTCCTTCAATGCCGACACTCAGGCTGATTTTTTCCTTGACTGTTCCCTCACTACTATACATTCTTGATCAATCTCCAGAGTTCCTACAGTCACATTATGCTTTCTACAATTCCTTAGTTAATTGGCTAATTTTGTAGAGGAATGGGTGGTCCATTGAAGCTCCCTGTACACCATTTTTCTCTGACATCTCTCAGTATTCTATTTTTAATATAAGAAAGGAGGTGAAAAGTCTATCTACCTATTTTGTCTACATAAAAGTTAGGGGAGAAAAAGTAAGTCATACACAAGGATAAAAGCAACCTTTCTTATAAATATAATTTATTTTGTAGATTATGGATCTACATATTATAAATAATTATAAAAAAATAAAATATTAAACAAGCAATACACAGGAGCTGTGGTTATAGTTCAGTGGTAGAATGCTTGCCTAGCACGTGAGGAGGTGCTGGGTTTGATCCTCAGCACCACATAAACAAATAAAATATATGTAATGCAACTATTTAAAAAAAAAACCTTACAACTATTAAAAAAAAAGCAATACCCAAAGCAACTGTTCCCAGAGACAAAGTTGCCCAAGTCTAACTTTATGCTGAGAAGTTGAGATTTGGGTTCAGATATCCTAGAATGCTACAATCTTATTATTATGCTAAGAGAAGCAGAACATAAAATATCTAGCAAATCAAACATTATTCCCTCCTACTAACACCTTTCTCAAGGAGGAAAAATAGTTTTGCCATCTGTACTCCAGGTTCTGTCTAATAGTGAATAAACCAAGGCTACTTTTTGGAGTAATGATGAGGGAGAAATGTGCCTGTTAGAACAAGGCTATATGTTGGTTCACATTTTCCTTTCAAAATTAAGTTTCAATAAAAAAAACTTACTTTTGCAAATCATACACACTATGGGTGCTCTACCACTGAGGTACATCCCAAGCTCCTTTAATTTTTGAGACGGTGTCTTATAATCCTGCTGTCTTAGCTTCCTGAGCAGCTGGGATTATAGGTGTGCGCCATTTTGCCCAGCTCCCTGCATGTACTTGAGTAAAAGTGTCCACTAGAACTGAATCCCTCAACTCCTACATTCTATTACCACCACCATTTATCCACTAATATCTGAGTCCCACATCTCATTTTCAACACTTATTGACCATTCTGTTCCTTTTAAACTGTATCTCGAATCCAACTCTCATTTTATATTACTGACCTACTGCCTCAGTCTCATTGTGTATTTAACTGTACTATCCAATGAAAAACCTTGCCATTTCTGCCCTCCATTCTTAGCTTTTTCTAAATCCATTTTCCATTATGACTTCGCAAAGCTTTTACTAAAATAAATTGAGTGAGGACACTATTTTGCTTATATCCATTATTTGTTTCCCATCATCTACAGCAGTGATTTTTCAATATATTCCTAGAAGATTCAAGATCAACAGAATTGCCTCAGTTTCTAGGGATTAAGGCAGAGCCTCAATGTATGAGATTACCTTGTTGACCCAGTTCTTCAACCTTCAATTGGCTGCTTAATTTCTTTAAATATTTGTGCAAGTCTCTTTGTAAAAAACATTTCCCAAACTCTTTGTGTGTTGCTCCTAGATTTCTATTCAGACTTAATTTACTAAATGAAACATTTCTAATTCAGCACATTGGATTCAGAAATGCTTGTGAATATAAATGAATGTGAAAATATGTAGGTATATGAACATGGAAGAACCCTAATTCACCCACCTATAGAAAATATACATGAAATTGCTATGAACCAATCTATATTCATTTAGAAAGTTTAGCATTAAATCTTTTTTTAACATATAGGTATATATTCACAAAATATAAAGTTATATATAAAATACATATATTTATATGTAAGATCATAGGTATCAAGGAATTGAGAATCCCTGAAGTTTCTTTTTTTGACCACACCTTTATTCTTTTTTGATAATATCCTGTTATCCACACAGAATAAGAAAACACAAAGAGGAGAAATTGTTGCAATTTTATTTCATATTTTAAAATTATTTGTCTCATATGCTTCAGTCATAAAGTGAACATAAATAAAGATACATATAGGTGCTTTAAACACTGACAAAATCTATAACAATATATATTTTCAAATCAAATTTCCTATTTTTACAATACAACGAAAAATTAAGTTCATAAAAAGATTACATACGAAAATATAATAGTATATTAGTTCATTCTCTGAATATATGGCTCTGAAGGTAGGTTAAAATATTCTCTTCACTTGAAAAAAATCCAGACACTACACTGCATGTAGATTTAAGTTTAGTCTTCCTTCCGTTAACAGTTTATTCAGTGTGAATCACAGAAGATCCATGAAGGGTCATCACTTAAGAAACTCTCCTTAGGATCACAATCAAAATTGAAAGCCTGGTTGAGAAGCATGGAAATGCCGGCTCTTGATACAATGAGGAGACATGAGTATTTGGAACTCTGGTACCACTCTGGCTCTTAACTAAACTCCTTAGTAACCTCAGGGCAAGTAGTACCTCCCTCTGATCAGAGAGAAGTCCTTACTGCTGAGGACACTGGGTCTCCGGAGTGGATTTGGAGAACACGTATACAATAGGGTGTGATTTCTTACAAGGTTCTTTTTCCAATTTGCTTGCAGGTTCTTTCCTTTCATTAACATCTGTTTGAAGCATTGACTCAGTGGCTAACCTACAGGCATTAAAGCATCCACTCTGAATTCAAATGTAGTTAAGGAAAAAAATAGAGAAACAAACCCGTAATATATTGAGTCTCTAAGGAGGAATGGTGCTATTTTTTTTTAATAAGAAAAAAATTAGTCGACTCCAGTACCATTAAAATACTAAATGACTCTTGAAAGAAATTATTCTTATCAATAGACTTGATTTTTAAATGTCTAGTAAATATGTTAAGGTTGATAAAAAAGGCCTGTTAAGGCCTAGATTAAAGAATTAAATCTGATGAGATATCTATCATGATAAGTACACATAACACAAAAATTGAAATGCTGGAGCAGTATTTTAAAGATAACATGACACACAAAAGGCCCATGCACAAGATGAAAACATCATGGGATCCTGGCTGCACAGATGTCTGTCTCAGACAATGAAAACACACTCAAACTGAGTTTCAACTAGGAGAATAGTTAAAGAAAAATATAAACAGTGGGGAGATAATAAAATAGGCCTGCGAACACTTTAAAGAAGCGCATCAATTAAATTTATAAAGCATGCAACAGTGAAGTTTCAAATAAAAGCCACTTGTTATAAAATCATCTTCAGATTGTGTATCTAAGTTAAGCATGCAAGACACAAGGTTGGAAATGTCTGCAGTGAGCAGATGGACTCACACACATGCAAAAATAAATAAATAAATAAAAATAAAGTGTTTTGTGGTATTTTATTTGTTTTTGTTTAACTAGCAAGGCAAATAGTTTCCAATATGCAATTTGAGTCAAACAATTTAATTAGATACATTGAAGCAATATTTTTTTCAAGCACAAATGGCAGAAGAAGAAATGAAGGCAACATAGCTGGCAAGATATGCACTGATCGGTTCTGGAAATGCACCTCTGGAAGACCATACAGGCCACACACACACCCACACCGTGAGCCACGCAAACCCGCACTGGCCATATGCACACTCCCACAGTGAGCAACACACACACATGCACGGCCTGCAGAACTCGCCTCAGAACAGTTAGCACTATGGGTACTGTCAGGTAGCATCCATTTGTCATTTCCTCAAGAATATCAAGCTCTTATTTTATGTGACTTACAACATTATAAAAAAACTCAAGGAAGGAAATAATTAATTAGTTTTCCTTACAATAACAATAGCAGCTTGAGTTTTATCATTGTTGAGTACATTTAGAAGCACTGAAAATTTAAAGAAAAATCAGATAAAACATACAAGGAAGTTCTTTTACATACGATGGACTGTTTTACTTTTTCGATCAAATGTACACAGAAAATGCCTGACTCTGTTCCCTTCTTTCTAAGAACAAAGTAGCCCTAGTAGCACCTTAAAAACCTCACTTCATTGGAGACAACCCAAGCTGGCTACTTTCACAGAAACAAGTTTGAATTTTACATGTCTAAAAGTATTTATTTTTAATATACCTGCCATTGCATTACACAACCTTCATCTTGATTTCCCCTCCATTTCCCTCACTCACTTCTGTTTATCCTACCCAGATCCTGCTGTGCATGCCCAGTACTCCAGCTGCAGCCAGTTACATCCTCTTCCCTCTGTTCACTTGCTCTTACCTTCTCACTTCTATTCCTTTTAAAGGACAAGGCCCTTCAACTGGTCCTTCAGATACACATATCTGACACTTTCTCTTTTAAGTCACAAATTCAATTATGCAGAAATTGGAGGCTTTGATGTTTTAGAAAAAATGGAAACAAACTACCTTGGATATTTAAAAATGTCAAAATAATTAAAAGTAATGTCTGAAGGACTGGTATAAACATCATCAAAAGCCATAGAAAACTTCACCTACATTTTCTTAACTAAACTGTCTTCAGACTACTGTAAAACCTTTGAGAAGGTAAGCTGATTGTTCCTTCATGGCTACTCCTTTACCAGGAGAAAAGTAATAGCACATTTATTCAAACCAACAAGAGAGATGTGTGGCTTTCTAATGACTCCCTTCTTCAGGAGTCCTTTCCCCTTGCAATCATTTTTGTCTTTCTCAAAGTTTTAGAGAAGTTGAAGGCAGGCAGATGAAACTGGGGGATTAGACTGCATGCAATATTGAGAAGACAGATAAAGAGACAAAGAGCATAGCTCATGCAGCGAGAAGGGAGAGAAAGGGAGGGCTGCTGGCTGACTTGAAAAGAGGACACTGACCTGAGAGAGCTGGGCGTGTTCTCACTTCTTTCACTTAAGGCTTGAGCAAGCTTCACACATTTCTTCTCCTTCTTTGGCTGCTGCACATCCACGGGCAGATTTTTGTGAGGAGAGAGAGGGGCAGTGGGAGTGTTTGCAGATACTGACTTTTCTAACTGCAAGTCATCTTCTGAAGGGTTAGGAAAGGACTGTGTCTCCTTGTGAGGTGGGAATCTAGAAGTTCCTTCCCCGGCAGCACCACTGGCACATTCGTCTTCAGCAGGGGTCACATCCAGAGGTAGCACCTCCCACCTCTTTTTGAGTATAGGAACTTCGATTTTCTCTGAGAATGAAAACCATTAGAAAAATCCAGTCAATAAACAAAAGACAGACCAAGGGAGAGCAGTTATACATAAAGTCTTTTCCTTTTTTCTATTCTTTCAAAATCCATTCATCACCTCACTGAAATCTATTTCTTTTTCCTTCTTTTTCATAGACTGCATTAATAAAAGCTTTTATAGATTATTTTGAGCATAAATTTTTCCTTGGGAACTCAATACAGGAATTCTAGGAATGAATAAAATGTTCTCTTCTGGTATTTAGATAAAAAATTCTAAGGGGAGATGGTTCCTAAGGGTGACCTTGGTGCCATGGAGATAAAGATGCAGTGGCAAACAGTCAAGGAGTTTAGGGTCAAGTCTGGCACTTAGCGCTGGATGACCTTAGGAAAGTATTTAATCATCCTACATTTTAAGGTTTCTAAATCTGCAAAATGCGGATTAAAAATACTTACTTTGCTTTGTCTGTTACAAGGATTAAATGAAAAGAACAGGTCAAACTCTAAATATTGGATATCCCTTGCTGCTCCTCTGAAACCCAGATCATCTGGATTTACTAACCATCCTCCTGTCCCTTTGCTGTGTTCAGTTCAGCACACTACCCCTGGAATTCCTAATGGGTAATTTTTACTCACAGGAGCTTACTAGGATCAGGGAAGAGAAAAAGGACAAAAGAAAGAGAAGTCTTTTAAAACAATATAAAAAACTTCTCATTGTTTACATTTTCCCCACTATTGACCACAATGAACAGAGTTCAACCTGTCAACAGGGCGGGGGCAGAAACCCGTTGAGAATCCTTAACCTAAAACATGTTGACAATACCTTTTGGGGAGGGAAGGGAGTTAGGACCATCACATTCATGGACTTCTTTACATTTGCCCTTTTATTTTAAAATTTATACATAGTAAAGTTCCTTTTTTGTAGTATACAAGAGGCAGAGGGTGTATTGGGCTATTTTTTCTCGGTGATGTGACTTGCTCTAATAACTGTCCAAACATTTTTCCTTAAAGGCTAGAACTGTAAGAGAAGAGGTCGGGTAGAAATCTCCAGTGATAAATCCCCTACAGAACGACCAAGCTAAATAACTATATGCCACAAAAATACATTCACAAGAACTAAGAAAACTAGAAAAGGTAAGTTAGACTGTGAAGCCCACAAGGGGAAAGGTTCCCTGTTACTGCAACATTTTGTCCCCAAGCTTTCATGGTACCACCTGCAGAAAGCCCCCAGAACTCAGTGTATACACTGAAAAAAGTAAGCAAGAAAAATAGATATTTGACTTCCTCACCACCAGAGTCCCTCTGTGGGAGTCTCACTGCATGGGCTCACAGCAAGCACTGAGAATACTCCATGGGATGCTCCTGAGACCAGCTAGAAGGAAGGAGAAGTAGGGCTCGAACTAGCACACAGAACTTGGCACTGGCCCTCCATCCCTGCCAGAGGAGACATGCTAGCAGACAGAATGTTTAGAAATGTTTACTGCTGGAGGCAAGGTTCATAGATCCTCTGGACTCAAGAACCTGACTGGCTCTCCCACATGCCTTGAGTGTACTCCATGAATCTCCCATGGGTCCATCCAGGTTGGAAACTGCACCAGCAGCAGAGTTGTCAAAAAACCTGCATCTAACCTGAGCTCAGGGTGCCCTCTAATGCTGAAATGGAATACCATAGGCAGTCTGCTAAAAATGTCTAAACAAGCCTACTGGAGTAGAATAGTCACAAACAAGTCCAGATTGGGAAAAAAAAAGGAAGAGATACCTAATTCATCAATGCAGAGACAAAGATATATGTTACAAGGACTAAGAAGAGCCAAGGAAAGATGTCCTTATCAAATGGACAAAACATATTGCCAAAGATAAACCCAAAAGACATTCATATGCATGATTTGGCAGACAAAGAATTTAAAATATCTGGTTTAAAAAAAACTCAAGAAACTTCATGAAAACAGAGGACCAATTAAGAAAAATTTATAAGGAGACATTTAACAGATTGAAATAATTTTAAAAAATCAAATTCTGGAGCTGATAAATAAATGAAATAAAAAAGCCACTGGTGGGCATTAATAGCAGAACTGATCAAGAAGAGGAAAGAATTGGTGAGCTTGATAACAGGCTATTTGAAAACAGAGGAGAAAAAAGAATGAGAAGGAATGAAGAAAATTCATGAGATCTCTGGGACACCATTAAAACAGCAAATCTATGTCATTGGTGTCCAAGAGGATCTAGAGAATGACAAAAGGTTAGAATTAAGTTTATCCAAAAATATAACAGAAAACTTTCCAAATCTAAGATACAAACACCCAATTACAGGATAATCAAAGGTTGCCAATCAGATTCAACCCAAATAACTCTCAAAGGTCAAAGACAAAGAGGACTATGAAAGAAAGCAAGAGGAAAGAAAGAAGAAAGTGACACAGAAGGGAATTCTAATATGACTGGTGGACTTCTCAGCAAAAACCCAAAGGACATAAGGGAATGAGATGATATCCAAACTGCTGAAGGAAAAGCATCTGCCAACCAAGAATAATGTACCCACCAAAGCTTCTTCAGAAATAAAGGGAAGACAGACCTTCCCAGACAAAACCTGAATGCACTATGGCAACAGACTATCTTACAAGAAAGGCTGAAGGGAGTTCTTCAAATGCAAAGAGAAAAAAAAGATGAGAATGTCTAATATGAAAACATCTGAAGGTATAAATACCCACAGGTAAAAGTGAGCACTCAGATACATCCAAAATAACACAGGAACTAGGGGATGTAAACCATTTATATCCTTAGTAAGAAGCCTAAAGGACAAAACTAATACAAATACAGTAATCTGCTAAGGGATATGTAATATAAAAAGATGTAAATTTTAACATCAAAAACTCAAAATATGGGAGAGAAATGGAGTTGAAGAGTAGAAGGCTTTTTTTCTTTTTTGCTTTTGAAATTAAGTTGTTGCAGCTCAAAATAACCTGTTGTAATTATAAGATGTTCTGTGAAAGCCTCATGGTAATCACAGAACAAAAACCTTAAATAGATACACTGAAAATAAAAACCATGGGATCAAAACATGCTGATAGGAAAAAAAAATCACTTAACAAAGGAAGACAGGAAGATAAGAACAAAGATGTACAAAACAACCAGAAAACAAGTAATTACATGACAGTACCCAAATCTGACTCTGCTGCCTACAAGACACTCACTTGTAAGGAATAGATAGAGAGTGAACAAATGGAAAAAGATATTCTATTCAAATGGAAACCAAAAGAGAGTAGGAGTGGTTATACTTAAATAAAATATGCTTCAAGTCAAAAACTAAGGAGACAAGGCCATTACAGAACAAAAAAAGAGTATACAACAATTGTAAATATGTCTAAATACATAAAGCAAGCATTATTAAATGTAGATCGATAGGCAGCAATTTTTTTGCGGTGATAAGGTACTTTAACAGCCCACTTCTAGCAATGGAAGAACATCTAGCCAGAAAACCAGCAGAGAAACATAAGATTTAAACTGTACTCTAGACCAAATGGAGCCAGCAGAAGTTACAGACCTTTCCATGCACCAGCTGCAGCACATTCTTCTCAACTGCACATGAAATGTTCTCAAGGGTATCATGTCAGGCCACAAAAGAGAACATCAGAAACTATACAAAGATGTAAAAATTAAACATACCTAGAAGCAACCAATAAGTCAATGAGGAAATTAAAAGATAAATTTAAATATTTCTTTTCACAAGTAAAAATGAAAATATACCAAATATGCCAAAACTTTATGCTTTCAGCAAAAGCAATTCTAAGAAGGAAGTTTATAGCAATAAACTCCTAGTTCAAAAAAAGAAGGAAGAGAACAGCTTAGTGGTGGAGTGCTTGCCTAGCACATAAGATGCACTGGGTTCAATCCTCAGCCCTGCATATAAACAAAATAAAGGTTCAAAAACAATTTAATTTTTTTTTTTAAAAAAGAAGGAAGATCTCAATGTCTCATCTCAATAAACTAGAAAAAAATAAGAAAAAAAAATAAGACCAAAATTAGTAGACGGAAGAAATGGTAAGGATCAGAGCACAAATAATCAAAATAGAGGAAAAAAAGAAAATAAAAGATAAATGAATAATTGGTTTTTGAAAAGATAAACAAAATGAATAAATCTTTAGCCAGACCAAAAAAAAAAAAAAAAAACTCAAATAAATTTTAAAAAATCAGAGGTGAAAAAGGAAACCTTAACTGACCTCACAGAAACAAAAAAAATTTTAAGAACTAGTAAATACAAACAAATTGGAAAACCTGAAAAAAAAATTTCTGGAGAGCAGAAGGCAACAGCATATCAAAATAATTAAATACCACGATCAAATGGAATTCACCCTAGGATCAAAGAATGGCTTAAAACACAAATCAACAATCTGATATATCACATATCAGACAAAAGGGCAAACACCATAGGACCATTTCAATAGAAAAAAAATTGATAAAACTTAACATCCTTTTTTGATAAAAACTCTAAATAAATTAGGCATAGAAGGAACACATCTCAGTATATTAAAGGCCATAGATGATAAACCCACAGATATCATACTCAACAGGGTCAAAATCAAAGTGTTTCCTTTAGGATCTGGAACAAGACAAGGATGCCACCAGCATTCACTGTTATGACTCAACACAGAACTTGAAGTCCTAGCCAGAGAAATTAGATAAAAGGAAGAAATAATAGGCAGCCGAATTGTAAAGGAAACCGTCCCTGTTTTCAGATAATACAATCTTTTACACAAAATTCTGAATACTCTACTTAAAAACTATTAGAACTAATAAATACAGTAAGGATATAAGATACTAAAGCCAATATATAAAAGTCAGTAGTGTTTCCATTCAAAAATAGCAAATTATCTGAAAAAGAAATAAGGAAAGTAATCCCATTTATAAAAGCTATGGTTTTTTTAAAAAAGTGAAATAAAATACCTAGGAAAAAATTTAATCAAGGAGATGAATGAGCTCTACAGTGAAAACCATAAAACACTGGTGAAAATTGAAAAGACAGAAAAACATGGCAAGATATCTCATATTCATGAACTATAAGAATTAATATTGTTAAAATATTCATTCTACCCAAAGCAATCTATAAATTCAATGCAATCCTCATCAAAATTCCATAATTTTCTTTACAGAATAAGAAAAAAATAATCCTAACCTGTCTTAAACAATAAAATTTCAAATAGTCAAAGAGCAGAAAGAACAAAACTGGAACAATCCTAGTACCTGACTTCAAAATATACTACAGTGCTAAACTGACCAAAATAGCATGGTACGGGCACAAAAACAGTGAAGAGAGCAATGGAGCTCAGAACACATACTGAGGAAAGGACAGTCCTTTAATAAATGGTGCTGAGAAAACTGGATCTCCACATGTAGAACCATGAATATTCATTATTTCTTCATTGAGAACATTCTCAACTTCTACAAAATCAACCTTTTTTAAATTTCACAGATGAATAGGATCGTGTAGTGTTTGTCTTTTTGTGCCAGACTTCTCTCTTATCATATACAAAAATCAACTAAAAACTATAAAATTACTTGAAGAAAACATAGGGAAATGCTACATGACCTCGGTCTGGGCAAATGTTTTTTAGACAATCCCTCAAAAGCAAGAGAAACAAAAGCAAAAATAAGCAAACCGGATAATATCAAACTAAAAGTTTCTATAGCAAGGAAAACAATCAACAAAGTGAAGAAAAACTACAGAATAGAAGAAACTGCTTGCAAATTATACAGCTGACAAAGCATTACTATGTAGTATCTATAAGGAACTAAAAGAACTCAATAGCAAAAACCCTTCATATAATCTGATTTTAAATATGGGCAAAAGACCTGAACAGACATTTTTCTAAAGAATACAGAGGTTTACGAAAAAATTCTCAACACCACTAAATCACTAAACATCAGGAAAAATGCAAATTAAAACCACAATGAGAAACTATTTCACCCAAGTTAGAATAACTATTATCCAAAAGAAAAAAAAAAGAAATTCTGGTGAGGATATGGAGAAAGGAGAACTCTCATATACTGTGAGTGGGTCTATAAATTAGTAGTCATTATGGAAAATAGTATGGAAGTTTCTCAAAAATTAAAAATAGAATTAACATGTGACCCAGCAATCCCAATACTAGGTGTTTGTGTGTGTGTGTGTTTTTCCAGATATCTGAACTCCCATAAATGGAAAAAGAAAATGTGATATGTATAATAGAATACTATGCATTCATAAAAAAAAGTATGAAATCCTGTCATTTGTGACAACTTGAATGACCTAAGGCTCTTGTGTTAAATGAAATAAGTCAGGCACAAAAAGGGAAACACTACACGTTCCTATTCATCTGTGGAATCCAAACCAGGTTGATTTTGTAGAAGTTGAGTGTTCTCAATGAAGAATGAATATTTAAGGTGATCACATGCTAATTACCTTCATTTAATCATTACACAATGTATATATAAATAGAAACATAATAAATGTCCAATTATTATATGTCAATAAAAATATAGAATTCCCAATATTTAGTTGGAACATGGCCCCTGAGAATCAAGATTGAATTTTCTCAATCTTGCCTTGCTGTGACAGCAAGGCCACATAAATCAACTCTGCTCAATGGGATACTGGCAGACAAACACAAAAGGAGTCTGAATCCTGCAATGCCTCCTAGACTTTTATTGGCGGAAGAATAATCACAAGCACTTAAACCTAAACTGTGTTTAGATCTTCTATAAATAATCTGAATTAGCATAACTTCCAACATTAGCTGCTTATTTAACTTTTCGGTATGACAATATGACAATATGCTACGATAAGTGGATAAGCCTCAAGTGACAGTATGATGAAGCCTAGACATCCAAAAAAGCCACATATCACATTCATGCATATCTAGTTCCCTTTGAATTTTTCAGCTGTAAATTTCCCTTATTAACTACAGATTGATAACCACAAAATTGGTTTGTAATGAGATTTGCTAAAAGCTATAGTTTGAAAAAAATGTTGATACACTTTCTCAGTGCTACTTAGGACTTAAAAGACAAAAACATACGAAACTTGCATACCTTCAGGTTCATACTTCAGCTTTAATTCATCTAGCTTAGCTCTCAGTTTCATATTTTCACTTTCTGCAAGCTGAAGGCATCTTTCATTTGCAAAAAGTTTTCGCTCGATATCCAGGGCCCGCTGGCTTTCAAACAATGCTTTCCTCTGCTGTATGGACAATTCACTTTTGCTGCTTTCATTTTCTTTGCCACAGTAACAGAAAAGAAGAACCAAGGAATGTTAATATATAATTTTGTGAATAACTTAGTGGGATGAATCTTTAATTTTATATTTGAACACTTGGTTAAAAATATATTTCTTTGGGATTTCTAGTAACAAAGAAACAACAAATAATTAAAGTTTAACAATAGCATCCCCTGCTGCCAAAATTCATACATTATTCCAAGGTGATTCATGCATAAATTCCCTTTAAGTTATGAGATACTTATTCTTGAGAAATTTGGATTATAAGAATATTTTCTACATGAAAGTCCTTTTTACTTACCAATCTAAAAAGCTAAACACAAATTATTTACTGAAAGTATTCTTCAGTAATTAGTAATTATTAAATCTTGCATAAAACTCATGTATTACACAAAGACATGTTATTGACTTTCTTTTCTATGGAAATTTCTTTTGGCAATTTGAACTTAAAAATTTGTTATTATTTGAATACCATCTATTAAAATAAATAAAAAGTCTTTATCTTCCATCTGCCAACCCAGACACCTACTTTAAGTTCTCAAGCTTTAGCTGAAGTAAATCTGTATAATAGGTGTTATCTTCCAGAGCACCAGAGTTGCCTGAAGGTTTTAAATCCATACTTTCATATAAATTCTAAAGAAAGCAAAAATTCTTATTACTTACATAACAAATTAGGTTACTGTATGCTTATTAACAGTGGCAGCAGCCACATGTTAATCTCTCATCCTTTGACAAATACTCTTCAAAGATCCACCCACTTACCTGAGTGCAGTAGGTACAAGAACCACCAGTCCTTCCTCAGGTAAGAAAAGTGGCTCAAGGTACTACCGGCAAGTAAATCAAGAGCTAGATTCTGAATCCAGATCTAACTCGCACTCATATCTCTGAGTCCCAACTATACCTGTCTTAGGATTTCACTCTCCTGGCTTTTAGAATGAGAGAAGCAAATGCTTTTGGGGTTGAATTCTGGTATGACAAAGCTATACAATGGAAAAATACGAAAAAAGAGAGGAGATTCTTGAGGTTATTTTTGGTATCCACGCTTTAAATATTCTGATTCACTCTTTGAATATTTTCTTTACTGGAAAAAAAAAGCAGATGTTTAGAAACTTGCAAAGAATTTCAGAGATTGCACTTTTTAAAATCCTCCTAATTTAAGGTCACAATTTTCAAAGTATAGCACAAAGCCCCAGGGATAGACTACATATACCTGCCAAGTGACACACTGCAAATTTAGCTAAAATTATCATATTTTTAATAGTTTTTAGAAGAAACAGAGATAAAGTCATATAAACAAATTTTTCTTCAAAAATGTCAAAATAAAGAAAGAGAAACTGTTCCAGATTAAGGAAGACTGAAGAGACTTCATGGTAAAACATGCAACCTTGGATTAGGCCCTAGAATTGAAAACACTAGATTTTTTTTTTCTTTTAAAATTTGCTTAGGGTATGTTTTCATCAGCTTTTTTTTTTTTTTTTTTTTTTTTTTTGTCTCGGTGACCAAAAGATCTAACAAGAACAATGTAAGGAGAAGTTTACTTGGGGTTCATGGTTTCAGGTCTCAATCCACAAATGGCCAACTCTATTGCTCTGGGCCCAAGGTGAGGTAGAATATCATAGTGAAAGGGTGTGGGGGAGGAAAGTAGCTTAGAAAATGGTAATCAGGAAGCAGAGAGAGAGAGCTCTCTGCTCACCAGGGACAAAATTCCAGTCACTCTTCCAGTAACTTAACTCCTCTAGTCACACTCTACCTGCCTAAAGTTACTACTCAGTTAATCCATTTAAGTGGATCAATCCACAGATCAGGTTAAAGCTCTCATAATCCAAACATTTCTCTTCTAAAAATTCTTGCACTAACACAATAGCTTTTGAAGGACATCTCATATCTAAACCATAACAGGGTATCAATGATAACTGGCAAAATGTAAAAAGTAGCTTGGTTAATAGCATGGTTCAATGCATATCAATGTTAATTTGTAATTTTGACCATTTGCTTATATCTCCAATAACATCATGGTGCTTAGGGGTAAAAGGACGTCTAGTTTGGAACTCAGTCTCAAAATTTAAGAAAAAACATATAAAAACAGAAAAAGTTATAAATCAAGCATACAAATAAGAAATAGGGAGCTCTGAGTCAAAGGCATGTAGGAGTACTTTCACTTTCCTAGAAGTGAAAAATAAAATAAATTTATTAGAATTTATTAAAGACATCCATAAATTCCAGTGGATATACAATGTTGAATTGACAAAGCTCTAAAATTAATGGAACAGATAGCACTAAAAAATAATTACTGATGACATTCAGGCAAGAAATCTCACTGACATAACACTGAGCAGAAGACAGAAACAAGGGTATATATATTACATGATTCAATTTATATGAAGTTCAACAGAATGTTCACATAATGTTGACACAAAGTTAGGAGGTGGGAGCACTTCATTTCAATGGGGCTTTTCTGGAGTGCTAGGAATATTTTATGTAATCTGATAGTAATTGTAAGAATATACATATACAGATATAAATGTGTGTGTGTGTGTGCGTATATAAACATATATATGTTAAAACTCACTGAGTTGTACACTAAAGATATAGGTACTTACAAACAATAACCAGATAATAACAACAAAAATAGAATAGATTGGTTTGTCTTTGCTTTAGTAAAAGAAGCATGGTCAATAATACTGAAAAGCAGAGACAAGAAAAAAATAATTTAAAGATTGGGTCAATATGTACTGAAACTGAAAGTCAATTATACGATGAGAAACCTATTTAAACTGAAAATTTAAGATATTCAAATAAAAATCCAGCCACATCTTTTCAAGATATTATACATACCTTAAAGTTCTCCAGATTTCTAATTTCACCTAAAAGATGTTTTATTTCACCGCTCTTCTGCTCTAACATGGAAAACAACCGTTCCTGCTGCTCAAATTCAGTTTGAGATCCTTTCATCTGTAGCAATGTAGCAATCTGTAACTAGAATCCCCCCACCACAACAAAATTGAGATATTCTGATAAGCATATTTCTGGAACAATTTGTATTTTGTACTAATACTATTTAGAACTTGTTTTAAAAACTAATTAGTTATTTCTAGTCTAATAATTGGAAAATATACATCAATTAGTTTTGTTGTAGACATAACTTTGGAGTACTTCTACTTTTTAATGATATCTGAAGTCTTTAATATAGTTTTACCTAGTTTGTGATACAAAATTGAACAGCATGACTGTGGTCCAGAGGGTGTCATTTAACTGGTAAGTAAGCCTGGATAAATGTGGCCTGCTATTCACCACCTATACTAACTCCTGTTAAAGCGATTTCTCAAAATTCTCCATTAGCTTTACTTAAGTAGGGGAAATTGTTAAGCAGCTCAGTCACAAACATGATATTCACAATGATAAGAATGGGAAGTACCATGAGTATTTTTCTACACTTTAACCTCAAGACAGTTCTGAGAGGCAAGTTCTATCACCTCTACTTTGTAAATGAGGTATGCCTTTTAGATGCTCTCAGAATATATGTCCCAGGTAACACAACTAGCAAATGACAACTATGCTTCAATCCAGTCCATCTAATTTCAAGTTCAATCAGTGACCTTTCTCAGTTCTCTGGTAATACTGACATCTTGAAAAAAAAAATCTAAACTTTCTTCCAAACACCACCTTAGGAACATCAGGCAGAACAGACCATACATTGGAATTCTAAGGACTGCTATAATCTTGGGATCTTTCTAATTGCCATAAGGTTTTCTGTTACTTCTTATTTGTGTGCAGCAACAACCAACAAAACCCTTAAAATTAAAGGGGTTAATTACATGCTTTGAGGAGCTGCAAGAAAAGAGAACCCTAAATAGTTCAAATTTCCATCTAAAATAAGCCTTCATGAGAAGTGAGAAATGGCAAAAGCTAGTCTCATTTGATGCGGGAACCCAGAAAGACTCAGAATAAGTAAGAAACAAACACTTATAAATTCCTTTTCCCTATTCTATAAAGATTTAAACCTCCCTGGCAAGGTTAGTGAATGATCATTAAAATAAACAATTAGTAGTTGTTAAACACATTAATGTTTTTCCAAGATTAACTTTTTGAAAACATAAAAGTATCTTATGATCTACCTGGAATTTCTAATTTTTTAAAAAATCATTCAGTTCTAGAAAAAAATATAAAAGTATACCCCTTGAAGGAAAAGATGGATTTTGTGATATATTTATCTATGTAATGCTAATATGAAGTAGTTTTAACAAACATTTAAGAGCGGTAATTCCACACCTTCATTCTTTGCATCTGTTCTCTATTAAATGCATTTTGCTTCTTTAGTGACTGATACTTGACTTTCATACCGATAAGCTGGCGTTCCATTGCCGTCCTTCGATCTTCTACCTGGAAAACATTGATATGTTTAATTGTTCTTGTACTAAATGAAATAATAGTTTACCCAATTCAATTATTAGAATACTTGTAAGTACCTCTGCAAACAAAGAGTTGCCCTTACTATTGGGATCCAAGGCTTGCTAGAGGGCCTGGCCCAATTGCACCTGCAGATCTTGATTTGCTACACGAGCTTTCTAAATTCAAAAGAAAATAATTTAGCTAGCAGAGATTAAATTAGCATGAAAACAATTTAAAAACTGGAAACAATACTACTGTAATCATAATACCTCTAAGGCATTATAGTATAAAACTGCTTCTTTCTCCCGCTCTTCTTTTTCTTCTTTAAGTCGGTCTACCTGGCGCATTAAGTTAGTACTAAGACGTTCTAGTTGTTCCTGTCTGTACTGTAGTTCATTCACTTCTTCCTTGAGAGCATTCTATTCAACAGAAATTGAAAGACAAAATTCTCTTGAAAATGCTTTCATTTAGCAGTTGCTCAGCTAACTTATCTGTAGTGGTTCACATTCAAATTAAAACTACAAAAACCTGTCAAAGTTGTCAGATACCTATTAAAATTTTAAAAATTACTTAATTTTTCAACAGGGAACCAAACAAAAGGCTCTAGAGACTGCTCTTTCTGACTGTGAATTCAGGGCTTTAATTTTTAATGACTCATAGTCTGAAATGAAAAATCTATGTTCACATAAATTTCAACTTCCACTGTACTATCATTTTATATTATGACACAAACTAGGATCAGAAAATGTCTATGTCCTTTCAGAGCTTTCATTAATCTAAAGGTACTGTCTGCCTTATTTAATCAGGTCACCTAATACTATTTTTTTAAATAAAGTAATTCACCTAAACTACATAAAACATTTTTTGGATAGTTAGATAAAAGTAGGTCAAAAAAACATTTCTTGCTCCACACTAGCTCATTAGAATTATTATAAAAACACATAAAATGTATGCAAAAGAAAAATTTAAAAATTTAAGAAAACACATGCCATAAAAATTACCTTCACACTTTCCATTTCAGTCAGCTCGACCTGAAGAGCCAGCATCTCTGAAGACATGCTTTCGTGGACTCGCTCAGACATCATCCGTATTTCCTCCGATTTATGAGACAGGAGTTCCTTCTGGTGGTCTACTTTGTGCTTTAGCTGCTTTTCACTAAGCCTAGCTTCATCTAACTCTCCTTTCAGTTTTTCTATCTAAAGTAAAAAAAAAAATCACAATTTTATAAATCAAAAGGTATTTTCTTTCTGTAAAATATCACCGAATGATCTAAACTTGTACAAGAAACTAGTAGAGCTTTCAAGGACACTCCAAAAGTGACCCACCTTGTTTTATAAACAGTCCATTCTAGCCATCCAAGTGGTTTGGATGCATTAAAGCTACCAGAAGCACTGTGTAGCTGTGTAAACAATGCTGTGACCAGCCATGCAGAAGCAGACGCCTGATTGGAAGGCTACCACAACAGTCTAGGGGAGAGGGGATGGTGGGGACTAGAGCCACAGTAGCCTACATCAAGATTCTGTTGGCCAAATCCCCACAACAGGCTGATAAATTCAACATGAGAAGAGAAAGGTACTGGGGGAAAAAAAAAGCCAAACTTTTGGCAAAAGTGATTTAAAAACATCAGTAAGACTGAAAATTTTGTATTGATATACTCTTTGCTCTACCACCTAAGCCATCTCTACAGTTGGTCCTTACTTCAGGCCCTGAAAAAATATCCCCTATACTGCTACATTTGTTTATGTAATGAAAGCTACATGAAAAATAAAAAAAACAACAAAAAAAAACCCACCAGGAGAAATGAAAATGCATCATTACCAGTCGTTACTGTCTAAAACCAGATTAGTTCCAGACAAGCTAGACTATTTGTCAGTAATGTGCAGGATGACTATGTATTTCACAAAAGCATTATTTGTTTGTTTTACTGTCTATTAGGAAAAAATAAACCAACTCAAATATGTGATTTTATTACTAAAAATAGAAAAACACTTAGAGCTAAATCAATAAAGAATTAAGGCAGCAGTATAGCTTGTACACAGACATGGAAAAAAATCTTAGAAGATATTACATAAAAAAATCTAAAAATTGAAAGAGACTTCTGAGAAGACAATAAAAAGTCAAGCGAGTTTTGAAAGAAAGGGTTTGTAAAAGTCTGGATTCCACACGAAGAGGAGCCATGGTGAAGTTCTGGATTCTTAAGTAGCAATCTGAAGGCTGGATGGGTGGGGGTGCTAGAAAGGAATGGGCATTCATGAACAGCTGTTGTCTATTTCGTGTTTATGTATGAAGTGGAGCTAGTATGTAATGTGTCATCAGATTATGTAGAGACTCAGTGACACAGAATTTGGTGTGAGGAAAACTTGCTTCAATTCACAACTGACAATTTCTAGCTCTCACCTTGTCCAATTTGCTTGATCTACCTAAACATTGGTTTTCTCATCAGTAATATGGAATTAACAATAGGATTTCCCTTAAAAATATATTTTGAGAACTGGATCATATTTTTCCTCAAAAAATAAATTATAAGGTATCAATACTAATATATAGTAATTTATAAGGAACTACTGATTTGTTCTACAGAATTACAAAGCACACCACTAGCTGCAGTAAAGGCTAAGGGACAACTCTTTCTGAAAGGAGACTGCTTGACTATGACCAAGGATGCCTCAGTAGTTACTAAATAAATGGATCATAAAAAAATTGCTGTTATCAAAATTGGAAAATTATATGTAATTAGAAGGCTATATTGATACAATTCTCACTTTTATAAGTCATTTTATAAGTTTTTGTTTCTCAGTGTTTCTACTCTCAACATTAAAATGACAGAAAACTGATCTATGCTATTTTCACAGTGATACTTGAGAAAAATCTTTATCACCTTACATTAACAGATGGTTGCATCAACATGGGGTATTTTTGCTCTGAAAACATACATATATTCAAACCTTGTTTTTTAGTTCATTCACTTCCTGTCCATGGCTTCTGCTTAGCTGCTCTTCTAATTGTTCTAGCTGCATTTTTTGTTGTTGCTTAATAGCTTCACATTCACAGCTCAAACTTTCTAACATGCGACTCTTGAGCTCAACTTCTCTCTGAAGAGTATATTTTTCTTGTTCATAATTCTGAAAATAGATGCAATTACAATTCAATTACATAAAAAAATCACTTAAAACTATTACATATAATCAGTTCTAACCTTCAACTGGCTTATTTCTGTTTTATACACTTGCTGCTTTCTGAGGTACAACCACATGTTAAATCTGGAATAACTTTGTAGCTCATCAGTTTTAGTGAATCCCTAAGGTATATTCTGAAAGTACAGTAATGTCAAAAACACTCAGGCTGAAGTTAGTACAGGCATCAACTCTAGAAAAGATGCAAGGTAACCACTTTCCAATCTGGGGCTCTGATGCCCTAGTAACCCGCAATGCAAAACGTAACTGGGGAGGCATTCTCTGGATTCCAAAATCTGAATAAAACTTTGTATGATGAGTACCATCAGGCTATGTTAAAATGTCCCTGGTTTTGGCTACATTATCAACTGTCACAGCAGCATGTCTTATCTCATGCTGACCCAAAACTAGGCATTTGTTTGACGATTAGGAAAATAAGCTACTTATTATTTCGTACAGTTTGATAGCACAATCTTCAAATCTGGAGTCCATCTGAGAGAGAACACGAAAAAGTAAAGGGACTTTTGGTAACAAAAGACCAGAAACAAAGTCTTAAGCATTCAACCTTCCATCTATTCCACACATACTTACTAATAACCCAGCAAATATGCCAGGTAACAGAGAAACTCAGGTAAATATAAAAAATGATGCCTGACTTCAAGGAGGATCAATGTCTAAAGGAACAATAAACACACAATTCAGCAATTACATTAAGTCACAGTAACTGGTAAGTGCTAGCTCAGAATACACTTCCTGAAAAAAGTAATGTCCATATTGGTTTTTAAAGTATTAGGACACATGCTTACATACTACGTTCTGATGCAGAGAACATCATAAAGTGAATAACTGTTTAACTAGTCAGATCATTCAGGTGTCTGAGCTCCACACACGATCAGATATCATTTGCATTTTATATGCAGGGGATGTTCCAAGACCCTGGGTGGATAGCTGAAACCACAAGTTGAACCAAACTCCATATATACATATGTACACACATATCTTGATGAGTTATAATTTTAAATTAGGCAAGTTAGAGATTGGTAACATAACTAATAACAATTATAATAATATGCTGTAATAAAAGTATGTGAATATGATCTCTCTCAAAATATCTCATTGTACTATGCCTAGGTGAGGAGAGGAAGTGAGGTGGAGCAGGTGGGATAAAGTAGGATGGCACCAGATTTCCTCACACTATTCAGAATGGCATGCAATTTAAAATTTATTATTTACTTATGGCACTTTCTATGTAATATTTTTAGACACAGTTGTCCAGAGGTAATCCACACTAAGAAAAGTGAAACTAGAAATAAGGAGGGGGCCTACTGTATGGTAAAGTTCATGATAGAGATATGGTAATTGCTTCACTACCCCATAGAAGGCATTGACAGAGAAGTATTAGTTCAAACTCCTTCATGAAGCTTTAAAGTATAAGATAAAATGAAACTAGAAAAAAGACCTAAAACAAGTAACATTATTTCTCCAAAAGCACTTCCACTTTTGATAAGTTATTTCTCCAAATAATTATATATAACATGGTTTTATTTTCTACTATTAGATTTTTAATTCTTTGCTTTGCTTTATAATTAGGTATTGAGCTCGTGGTCAAGAACAGTACCATATGGAAAAACAAGAGCTGTCATTAGTAACTTTTACCTGCTATATTTATAATTTTCAATTTTAGTTTATACCACTGAGGATTTACTAAATTAAACTGATTTATTCATTTTTTCAATAAATATTTTTGTGCAAAGCACTAGAGAATATAGCAGTGAACAAGACAAAATTCTTAAGGACCTTGCAATCCTGGAGATAATTAGTACTGCAAAGAATTAAGAGTGAGTGATGCTACCAGGTGAAGTGGTGCACACCTGTAATCCTGGCGGCTCAGGAGGGAGGCAGGAGAATCACAAGTTCAAAGCCAGCCTCAGCAAAGGCAAGGTGCCAAGCAACTCAGTGAGACCCTGTCTCTAAATAAAATACAAAACAGGGTTAGGGATGTGGCTTAAGTGCCCCTGAGTGCAATCCCTGGTAATTATACACCCTGAACTCCCCCCACAAAAGAGTGAGTGATGCCGACTTTAGTTAGGGCTGGACTCTATGACATTTAACTGAAATCTGAAGATTGAGGATTCAATCTATGAAGAGTGGGTGAGGAACAACTAAGCAGGAGGAAGGAGCTCATATAAACCCATAAGGCAAGACTAGGATAGCCTGAACAAGGAAAATCAGTTTCCTATGTTTGCAAAAGTCCAGCAGAAGTCAAATCACATAGGGATGTATAAACCCTCAGACTGTCTTTTGTAAATACAATTGAAAGCCTTATGCAGATTGAGAAAGGAAATGACATGATCTCTGTGCTTTTCCATGAGAAAGAATGATTCTACATTGAGAAAGAATGATCTAAATGGCAATGATGGAGCAGACAATCTGGTTAGAAGGCTGGGAGAAAGAAGACAGTGGCCTAGATAGATGTTTTATAAATCATGTCCCTAAGAATTTGTGGACTAAATGTGAGATTTCTAGATCTTTGGGTCAAGCAACTGAATGTCATTCAATTTACTAAATAAATAAACTAAAGACAGAGAATGTTTGATTAGTAGACAGGGAATTAAATATTCTGTTTGTTTATATCAAGTTTGAGATACTCTTAAGTGGGCAATTGAATACATTAATTAAGAGTTCAAGGGAGGACTATTGCTCCTCCCTTGAACTCTTAATTAATTGTTAATTAAACAGTTTAGGTCGCTAAACTACTATGGGGGCATTTAAATGATATTCAAAGCTCCAAAATAAGTGAGGTCACCTATGAAGAGTGTGGACAAACAAAACTTAGTGATAAATATGGTAGGTAAATTGAAAGAGTAAACATAATTGAAACTCGGAAGACACTGCTTTGGAAAGAATATCAGGAATTCATTAACTTATTCACCTTTAATGAAAATGGCATAGATAGGAAATTAGATCTTCAGAAAATAAAATAATTACTGCTAGACAAAATAAACCTTCAATAGCTAAGCACACCCTCACAAACAGAGGAATCCATAGTCTTACCTCAGTCATGGTCATCATTTCATTACGACATTTATCTAATTGATTTTGCAATTCACTTTGGCTCTCCAATAGTTGTAAACCATACTGTGCAGCTTTTAGTCGCTCTTTTTCAACCTCTTTGAGCTTGCTTCGAAGATCTGCAATATCTGCCTCCATGTTCTTTTCCTGTTTTTAGACTATTATAAATAGAAGAAATACAATTTTTTGAGCTTAAACAAAAAAGCCCCCTACAATAAAACCAATAATAAAGGAACCATGTATCCCCAGTGCTACTATCATATAAAAACATAATATTGAGATTTTATTCCTGACTTGTAAGGAGTCAAATTTGCATTCTTTTTCTAAGAATAAAAATTGTTCTGATAATTTTTTTACTTGAGTTGAGACCAAACCAAAAAGAGCAGAAAAAAAAAATACACTCAATTGTGCTCCTAAGAAACTCAACATTAGGAAACTATTCAATTGTTCAATTGTTATACGTTAAATGTCCATAATTACTAAGGTAGAATTAGTCTCATAATTGTGTTACTGTCAAAATAATCAAAGTAAAAAGAGAGCAATGACAGAAACCAAGAAACTTTATGGTATGCATGCATGACTGCTACTTAAGAGTATAAAAAGACAGTTTTAAATCAGACTCATAAGATAAAGTAAAGAATATCCTGTCTTATTTTTTATAGTAGTACTACTTTGCTGAATGTATTTGTTTCATTGAAAACAGATTCACAGTATTTTTCTAATTACTCTTAACAGAGTATGTAAAATAGAAACTATGTTCAGAGCAATTTCCAGGCTAAGCCTTACAAGTTTATACATAGGATAACTGTACTTTAACTTAACCTCATTTATTGTCCCTTCCTCTTTGGCCCTAGTCCCTTTAAGCCAAACTGAAACTGGACTTTGCTTTCATAGAGCATCAGATGATTCCCTATGTCTTAATTTTATAGAATCATGCATTTAACAAACATTTACTGAATGCCCCATTAGCTAGGCTTCATTCTGGGCACTTCAGATCATTATGGCGCAAAACTGGCAAAGTTACTCATTCATTAAACTTACATTCCAAGAGGGGAAAATAATAAGTAACAGCATAATAATTAAATACATTAGAAAATAGAATTGGAAGGGAAAAAAAAGCTCAAAAGAGATAGGTGGTGTAAATAGGAGGCAAAAGATGGGAAATAGGTATGCATCATTGTGTGGAAGAAATGTTCCAGGCAGATGGGAAACCCTAATATGGAAAAAGAGTCCAAGATATGAGCTAGAATTTAGGTCACAGATAATAAAGGAGCCGGCAGATCAGTCCATTATAAAGAGTTTGGCTTCTAGCGTGTGTAAAATGGGAAGTCACTTCAAAGTCTGAAGTAGACAATTTGGTAAAATTTAAGAGAATCATTTCACTGCTGTGTTAAATAGTTAGGATGAAACAAAATTGGAAGCAGAGAGACCATCTGAGATAATGCCTCATGCTAGATGGTGGCATAGTAGGTGAGAAATGCCCAGATTCTACCTATATTTTAAAGGTAAAGCCAACATGATTTTCTTATATATGGAATATAGCAAAATAAAAAATGCCTTTAAAAAGTAAAAATACCTTCAAGGCTCTGCCCTGAGCAACTAGCAGAATGGAGTTGCCCTCATTTGAGATATTTATGTAAAGTTTTGGGGGGGCCAGGGGGACCAGGATTTCAAGTTTTGCATGAAAGATGTCAAGCAGGCAGCTGAATGAATATATATGTAGGAAAGGGGTATAGGCTAGAGATATAAATTTGGAAGTTATCAGCACAAGTCCTTCAGATTGAGTATCAACAGAGGATGAACATAACAAAGAGAAGAGGATGAAGGACTGAACCCTACTAGAAGGTGAGGAAAAAGATGTAAAGTATATTCAGGAGTTAACAGTGAGGTAAGGAGGAAATCAAGAGCATGTTCTGTCTTAGAAGCCAATAAACAAAGTGTATTAAGGAGGTAGGAGAGCTCATATCAAACGCTGTTGCTAAGTCAAATTGGCCACTGGTTTTTGAATTTATGGAGGTCACTGGTGACCCCAAGAGAATTTTGGTGGGAAGATGGGGTAAAAGCCTACTTGAAATGAGTATGATAGAGAATGGTAGGAGATGAAAAAGTGACAGAAAATACAGTTTTGCTTCAAAAAGCAAATAGGATAGTAGCTGGAATGGAAGTAGAGACAAATTTACTTACTATTTTAAAGATACAAAACAATATGTGTGTATACCCTAGGATAAATTCATGACAGAAGATGACATAGGAGATACTGGAGAACTGCCAGAGTGATGTCCTTGACTAGAGGATGAGGTCTAATGTACTGAGAATGTAGCATGGATATCTTCTCTAAAATGAAAACAAAGCATACAATATAGATACTGATTAACTAGGGAGATATAGTAGGGAGTATATTGAAGTAAACCTAGTTGGTTTTTTGTTCATTTATGTTTTGGTAGCAGGGTATTGGGGATTGAACCCAGGGCCTGCCTGGCCCATGCTAGGCAAGTGCTATACCACTGAGCTACATCCCCAACCCTAGTGTGACCTTTTAAATGCCTCACTTATCACTGAATTAGAAAACAAAGTTCTTAACTGAGAATCAGTAGGTAGGAGATATAGGGTTTTATAATAGGGTAAAATAGATACCATAAACTAACCAGTGCAGACTACTTTAAAATGCAAGACCTTTTCAAAACCTATATACAGTGAAGCTAGCCAGCTAACTGTTGCTTTATTAACAATAACTTATATTTGTTGGGGATTTACCACCTGCTAAAAGAAGTGCTTCAAATACATCATCTCATTTAATGCTCTTCATGAGCCCATGTTAAGCCATTATTATTATCTCCATCTATCAAAATAAAAATGAGGTTAACCTCAAGGCCTCCCATTAAGGAATACACAAGGAAGCCAAAACATTAGTTCTCATTCATTCAAAAAATTTGCTGGAATTTTATTACATGTCAGACAATGCGCTTAGTGTTGAGGATAAAATAATGATCCAAACACTAGAAAATATTTTGTCTTCTTGAATTTTATAGTACATTAGTAGAAAGGCATCAAATCAAATAACTAAACTATAATGTTACAAGTGGGATAAGTGCAAAAGGGAGAGCTGTAACTAAGGTGGTATCTAAGCCTATAACAAGAGGGAACAGTTCCCTGATTACGTGACTTTTCAGCTGAGCTCTAATGAGTGAAAAAAGAATTAATCTATCAACCTGCAAAGAGTTAACCTATCCTTTAGCCATGGACGAACTAAAACTAATATGTGCCATAAATTTTGCTTGGTACTCTATGTACATTTTCTTAGCAATGTTCTCAAAGATCTCATAGGGTAGAAGAACTTACATTTTAAACATGCAATCTTAATGTGGCACAGAAAGGTTAAGTAACTTGCTCAGGGTTATCAGTCACTCAGGAGCTAAAGGAGATGGGAACCAGAGTCCATTTCCAAAGCCTGGTGCTCACATTTCTGTCTTGCCTCTCAAAACAGCATACAAGCCATGCGCAGTGGCTCACGCCTATAATCCCAGTGACTTGGGAGGCTGAGTCAGGAGGATCCCAAGTTCAAAGCCAGCCTTAGCAATGGCGAGTCCCTAAGCAATTCAGTGAGATCCTATCTCTAAATAAAATACAAAAAAGGGCTGAGGATGTGGCTCAGTGGTTGAGGGCCCCAGAGTTCTATCTCCGGTACACCGCTCCACCCGCCCCCCCCCCAAAAAAAACAGCATACAAAAAGCATTGGAAGACAGGAAGCTCTAGAAGTCAAAGCTGCCTGGGCCCTTCCACCTCCATCCCTTACTGGTGGCACAAATTCGGACAAGTAACTTAACGCCTTGTTTCATCATCTTCAATACAAGGAGGGTAATGACCATCTTACAGGCTTATTGAGAACATTAAACATGATAATGGATGGAATACAAATAGGGCAGGGAGACACGCATGATTTAAAAGTTTCGAGCAACGTTTTAAAAAAGTAAACAAAGGACAAAATTCATCTTGACGTTTTACTTGACCCAATGCATCCAAAATATCATTTCAACTCGTAATCATAATAATTGCCAGAGATACAGCTCTTGTGGGATACTACCTTTAAAATCCAGTGTATAATTTACATTTAATTCGGGTTGCCACAGTGGCTAGGGGGCCATCGTACTGGACAACGCACCTCCAGGGGCCATCAGTCTGAGGCTCCCAGCAGCCGCCTGGCCTTCCATATTTAGCCAGAGTTCCCCAGAGAAGCGAGAACGTCCAACCGAAGACTGGGGCCCGACTGGAAGCCAGCTTATAAGAATTTAGGGTTCCGGGATCGAAGGCGTTCCGGCCAAAGCCTCCGCCAAGACCCAGGCCCCAGGCTTCCTCAAGCCCTGCTCCCCGCCGCCTACCGCTCCTCTCCACTCTCACTAGTCTTTACCTCTGTCGTCCTCTCTCCTTCCCCCAGCTGCTGGCAAGAGCTGAGAGGTCTGGGCGTCCAGATCCGTGATGCTAACCTCAGCCTGCCAGAGAGTTGCCCTCCCATTCATTTACCTAGTAGTCCTGTAAGCGCCAGGGCTTTTTGAACACAGTTCCCGCGAGAACTCTCACTTCTCACGAAACCTTCCTCTAACAGCGCGAGAAAAGCCAACGCCGAGGAGCGTTCGGCAGAAGCGCCCCCCCCCCCAACGACTGCGCAAGTGCGAGTGGCGAGCCCTGGGCTGGCGCAGGCGCAGACCTGGCCTCTTGGCGTGTCAGTTTTACCTCAGGTGGTTTTCCAGGCTTTCCTCTAGGTGTCTGCTTAAAATTGCTATGTTTGTGGGGCTTGTGGTTTTATGACAGGGCCTTCTGGAGGGACAGTGTCGGTTGGCAGGGATGGGTGGGACTGACCTTGGGGGCCTTTGTCAGCGTTGTCCACCCACCAACGGACTGCGCGCGTGCCCTCGGAGGACCTTCCCGCAGAATCTCTTGTGGACTTTTCATAGTGGAGGGCCTTCGTCCCAATACTTTTTGGAGACTTTCTTATTTTTATTCTGATAACTCATGACATGCCCTATCAGAGCCCAAGTGAGAAATACTTAAGACACTTAAATCAGAGTCATTCGAGCAGAGAGAAACCAAAGCACATTATACCTCAGATATAGGGTCGGAGAAATATATAATGCGGGAATCCCATTATATACACAGATGGACACAGATGCCTGCATTGAGTCAGAGCCCCAGAACACAAACGGGCTGCAGTAATTCTTCAGAGAAGCAAAATTAATAGGCGATGCCTCTCTGTATCTCCCAATATATAAAACATTATATTATATATTACAGTAGAAAGATTTATAAGATTCATTTAAGAAATTTGTAATACATGTAAATATAGACAGCTATAGAGATAGATATAGATGAGATATATAACGAAATTTATTTTGAGGAATTGGTTCATGCAACTGTGGGGGCTGGCAAGTCTGAAATATGCAGGGGAGCTCAGCAGGTTGGAAACTCAGACAGGAGTGGATGTTAGAGTCTTGAGTGTGAAATTTGTAGGGCAAGCTGGCAGGCTGGAAGCTCAGGTACTATTTCTGTCATATCACAGAATTCCTTTTCTAAGAGGCCTCAGTTAGGGCTCTTGAGGCCTTCAACTGATTGAATGAGGCCCACCCTCTCCAAAACGGTTAATCTTGACTAAGCTCCCAGTGATGTTATGTATTTATTCCATCTCCAACTACCTTCATAGCTACATCTAGACTAATGGTGCATAAAAAAACTAGGCACGGTATCTTAACAAAGTTGACACATGAAATTTAATCGTTTCAACTACCTGGACCCCTCTCCCCTTCCTCCTTTTGGTCTCCTGCTAGAGCCTCCTATTATTCAACAGGAATATCACCCATCAGTCAAGGGTTAAGAAAATCCCCCGATATAATCCAGAAAGGCTAGGATTTTTAGGACATACAGACTCATCCCTTCCTCTCTGCTACCACTGATTCCATCCACCCATACACAGGGAGGAAAATTTTTTTGAAAATAGTGTTTGTTATTGATAGCACTTTACATCATTTTTTTCTCGTAGTTTTATATTCCAAATTTTTAAATTTTGTTTCGTTTTGTTTTCAACATCAGGCCCTGTTAAAGCTCTATGGTAGTTACAAATACATAGCTTAAATGGGTGAGATTAGATAATTTACTAGAGTTAAAAAGCCAGAGAGTGGTAGATGGTAAGATTTGTTCCCAGGTCTTCAAGCATTCATTTCCTTGGTGTGTCATCTCCTTCCTATCAAAGAATCATGCACATGACTCTAGGGTATCAACAGAATGAATTGGACTTAGCGCCCCTGAGCACATTTGGAATCAGCACATTAGGAATCAGCAGGAATGGGAAATTGCCTCAGAATCCAAAGCTTTAATTCTCTATTTCAACAATGTCTGTTATTAATGAGTAATAAAACATGAAGTAGGTGTTGACACCTGGATTTCATTTGTACAACCTATTATGTTTCTTCACAATAAAGTGGTATATCAGTATGTGTTCACTGATAGCAAATGAGGATTTTTTTGAAGAAGGTGTTCTCTTGATTAGTATGATTATCTGCCACTCTTATCTTAGCTATTTCAGACTTAGCTTGCTTTATTTTTTTTTCCAGATCATTCCTAAGTCTGGTGCTAAACAGTGGTGTATATATATATATATATATATATATATATATATATATATATATATTTTTTTTTTTTTTTTTAACAGAAAGTAACTCTTCACATCCAAACTCTGTTACTTGTCTGAATACAGATGCCTACTGTTCCAAGGCTTTATATTCCTCTGCTCGCTTTGTTTTATTTTGAAAGATATGCTATGTTGACTTTATTTCTGTTTGAAAATCCATTAGCTTATCAACTTCATTTTATGGTAATGGAGAATGGCATTTGATACTTTCTAATTTCTTACTTTCTTCCATACAGTGAGCACAGGATGAGCTAAGTGTTTTGCATAGCGATTTCTAGAGTATAAATCAGTTTTATCTCAAACACCTTTAGATCAGGGGTCACCACAGTTATTCTATAAAGAAGGTAAGAGTAAACATTTTAGGTTTTGAAGGCTTTGTGATCTCTTTCACAACGATTATACTCTGTCACTGTAGCAGTCACGGAGCAATAGAAAACAGAGAGGAAAATGTTCATGGCTTCTTCAAAAAAAAAACTTTATTTAGAAACACTAATTTGAATTTCATATAATTATCCCTTTAAAAAAATTTTAAAAATCATATAAAAAGTAGAAACTATTGCTCTTTCATAATTGCTCTTTCTATTAATTTTGGGTGGACTTGACCCCTCACTGTTTTGCTGACTCATGCTTTTGAAAAATCCCAAAGCACTCCTCTAACAGAGATGCATAGCACATCTATCTCACAATTTCTGAATGCAAACATTAGAGAGGTATAACTATTGTGCAGTTTTCTACGGGGTATTTTCTGAGCTTCCTCAGTCTTCCCAGATGACTGAGAGCACTAAGTATCTCGCTCTCCTTTACATATTCCTTGTGGTTTCATTGTGGATCTGGGTATGTAACTTAGAAGACTGATGAGAGCTTGTGAGCAGAGCTTTTCATCTGCTGTGTGGAATACCCTGAAGTTGGCTTCCACCTCCTACTTACTCTTGAAGAGTTTGGAATCTGGAGACTTCTTGGTCACAACCTTTATTTCTTAAGGAATGCAAAAGTTCAACATGAACAGCTATAAGGAAGTTATAAACTTTTTTTTTCCAAGGATTTCCAAATAGAAAACCCTAAAGCAGTGGTTCTCAACTTTAGCAACATGATAGTATCACCCAGAGAGACTTTAAAATTCCTAACATTGAAACTGCAAGCCAAGATGATTAAATCGAAATCTTTGAAGGTAGGTTTCAAGCATCAGTAATTTTTAAGACACCAAAGGACAATTGTATATATAAGCTTAGTTGAGAATTCTTTTCTAAAACAAGGGTGCTGTGTTTGAAAGGACAGAATTGTAGCTACCAACACACACAGTGTAGGAGGTATAACAGGTTGCATACATGTGTGAATACACACACACACATACACACACACACACACACACACAAAGAAAAACTCAAAGACCCAAGGATTTTCATGTTTTATAATGCAGAACAATTTCTCTTGATTTTCCAGTCTTTTATTTAAAAGTTAACATCTTTAGAAATTATTTACATGGCCACTATCATCTCCCCCAGAAATAATTCCCAAATATACATTTCTGAATCCAGAGAATAAGAAAACATATTATGTTATGTTTATTATCTATCAACTAATGCAAGCAAAGGAAAACCTGGCTTTTGATTTCTTCATGACTCCGTATTAGAACATTTTGAAAGTGAAAATGTGTTAGTAAAATTGATATTTATTGACATAAATTGAAAAGTCATCTAATGTCATGGTTTGGGGGTCACAAAATGGATTGTATTAGTTTGGTTTTTGTTGCCATAGAAAAATACCAAGGCTAGGTAAATTATATAGAAAAAATGTTTAGTTATATTATAATTTTAGATGCTGGAAGTCTTAGTCTGGGAGGCCCCATCTGTCCAGCCATTAGTGAAGGCCTCTAATTATAACACCACATCTCAGATGGCATCAGGTGGGAACCCATGTACGTGGGGATGAGTCACATGGACTTAAGAAGGCAGAACAGAAAGCAGGAGAGTGAGGATGGAGCAGGCCTACTGTTTTTATGATCTAATTTTGTTTATACCATCTGGAATTCTAAAATAACAGCTCATTTATGCACATATATACACTCTTACCAAAGCTCTGCACCAATTTGTACTGATTTGTCTGTAGACTCTAACTCCCATCTAACTGAATGAAAGATTATAGGTTGAAGTTGATCATGACAATGGATTTTTCTGTATTTGGGAAAGTCAGAATATCTTACCTATTCTGATCAACTAACTTCAGCCTTAATACAGAAATGTGATGATATACCTGAAGAACAGTTTAGAGAAAAAAATGTTTTTTTTTCATTAAAAATGAATTCTATTGATTTTATAGATTTCTAAAAATCATTTTTGTTATTCATACTCCATGAATAGAATGATATCATTTTAATTGTAAATATAATAATAAAATGAAGATAATCATCTCTTTCTTGTAATACCAATCTCTAAGTTATTGGACATCATATACAAAGCATTTGGGGTTTTTATCTGTAATTATCAATACTGTAAAAGTAGGGGCAAATATGATAAAAAAAAGCCAAAATATCTATTTACTCAATTGTGCAAAAATTAATTGCATCAGTGTTTATCTATGAATCTGTAGTGCTTACCTAGTGATAGTCCACAAGGCACAATCAGCAATGGCATTTGCTCTGAAGGTTGTTGATCTGACTACTTAATTTTGATCTTCCACTCATAAATGGAATAAATTTTGATGAATTACCTAATCTATTTCTCTCTTGTTTTTTTTTCCCCTCTGAACATGTGCATCATTACTTGTCACATAAATTCATTATGGGACTCACAGCAATATCCCATGTAAATCTCTTTGAACACTCTTTGGCCATCCACCATAAGCACTCAATACATTTGAGCTATTATTTTGATTTGCTTCTGAGATTTTTTTTTAATAAATTAATAGAGAAAATTCAATGAAACTAAAGGGCAGTTCTTTGGACATATGAATAACATGGGAAAACAATGGATAAATAAAAAAATACATAAAGAATACAAAATTTAGCATTACACAGACATGCAAAAGTGTCAACAATATTGGTTTCCTAAACATTAGCAAGACAATGAGGATATATTATCAATAACTATATTTCATACATTTCATAATTTAGATGTAACAGACCCATTATTTGATGGATTGAAACTATTGACACTCTTTCAAGACATAATATATAAAATGACTAGTACTACACCTAGTAAAAGTAATTGAATTATTAGCTAAAATGTTGCCAAAAATGAAAATATGAAGCACATATATTTTAATGGTGAATTTTATCAAGCAAACATTTAGGAAAAACCATTCCTAATTCTACGTAAAAATTTTCAGGTATTTTAAGAGAAATAAACATTTTCCAACTCACTTCATAGGACAATCAACATCCTAATGATAAAGCCAGATAAAGATATTATAAGAAAATTACAGGTTAACATCTCTCATGAATATAAAAGCAAAATATCCTTAACAAAGTATTAGAAAATTGATTTCAGAAATGTATAAAATAAGATTTTATGTTATGCTCCTCTAGAATTCATTCCCAGAAGTAACACTGTTTCTACAAAAAGAAATCAACTAGTGTACTTTATCATGTTAGATTTTCAAAAGTATATTGGAAACTATAGCAAATAACAAAGAAAAAAGGGGCATACATTGAGAAGAAAGAAATTAAACAACTCTTAATTTACAAATAATATAATTACCTATGTAAAAAGTTCTGCAGTAGGAAAAAAAAGCTAAAGTGATTATATACATGTATAGTTTATAGTACATGTGATTATATAATAATTGTTTAGAAGTTATTATAACAAGGTTGCAGAATATTTGGTAAATAGGAAAAATCAGTTGTTTTCACATATTACAAATGAAAAAACGGGATATGATATTAAATACAAAATATTATATATCTCAATACCTCCAAAAATGAAATACTGCCATATCTATAAAAAATATGTACAAGCTCTATATGAGGAAAACTACAAAACTCTAATGAAAGAAATCAAGAAGAATTAAATAAGTGAAAAGATAACAATTGGGTATATACATGCATAAAGATGAATATAGGCAGAGAAGTTATACACGTCACAAAATTAACTCTAAATGGATCATAAACCTAAATGTATACTGAAAAATTATATATTGCAAAAAAATAACATTGGAAGGAAATCTAGATGAACTTGGTTTGGCTATGACTTTTAAACTTCTAAAATCAAATGTGTGATCCATGAAAGAAAAAAATTAATTATCTGGACTTTATTAAAATTAAAATCTGTGAAATAAAATGTCAAGAAAATTCAAAGATATATCACAAAGTGGGAGAAAATATATGAAAAGGCTTATCTGATGTATGACTGTTATCCAAAATATACCAAGAACTCTTACATCTTAACTATAAACAACACAACCAATTTAAAAAATAACACAAAGACTTTAACAGATAGCTCACCAAAGATGACATAAATATGTCAAATAAAGAATATGAAAAGATGCTCCATATTATATGTGATCAAGGAAATGCAAATTAAATCAATAATGATAAACCACTATATATGTATTAGAATTAACAGTATACATATTTTTGACAATACTAATTGCCAGAAACTAATAATTTTTAACACTTGGATGTCATTAACATGTCCTTTAGGGAGTAAATGGATAAACTGGTATGTCCACAAAAGGCAATATTATCTAAGAAGAAATGAGATACCAAGCTATGGAGAAAAGGAGGAAAATTAAATGCATATTGCTAGGTGAAAAGAACCAGTCAGAAAAGTGACAGATTCTGTGATTTCAACTAGATTATATTCTGGAAAAGGCAAAACTATGGAGACTGTGAAACTATCAGTGGTTTCCAGGAATTAGTGGGGATAGAGATCTGAATGGGTGGAGTGTAGAGTATTTTTAAAACAGTGAAGCTATTCCACGATAAAATAATGGATACATGTCATTATAAATATGACCGAACACAATACCAAGATTGAACCTGAATAAAAACTAAGAAGTTTGTGTGATTTTGATGTAGTTTCAGCAAATGTCATAAATTCAGCAAATCAGTCTTATGGGAGATGTTGAGAACTAAAGAGGATGGACATGCATGAGAGCAAGAGGTATACAGGACAACTCTGTGCCTTCAGCTCAATATTACCTTGAGCCAAAACTAATCAACATATAAACATTTTTTATTGAAAGTATTCATTTCTAGTATCATGTATTTGACTTCAAGGACCATGATGCAGATAAATTCTAATGCCCCTTCCTTAAAATTCACTCTTACTACTACATTATTTAGACTCCTAATTAATTTGTAAACTTAACTCACTTGATCTCAATAATAATTTTCTGATCACTTTTCATAAATGACATTAGGGAGGATTCTAGGCAAAGGAGCTGGTAGTCAGGGAAAGGTACAGAACTCAAGTGAGGCAAGAGAGGCAGATTTCATAAGAAAGAGAAAAAGGCAAAGTAGCATTGAAGAGCTCAAAGCATGTGGGTATTCACTAAAAAGCAAGGAAGAATTTGCTAATGATGGTGTTGAGAGAGAGTGCTTCAGTGTCCCTTGTATGTACATGCACCTTATAAAATGTTTTGTTGCAGACTATCATATCAAAGCTGTTGTTTAGCAAATGAGGTTGGAAGATTGAGACAGTATTCCCACCCTCCATGTGGGAAAGTACAATGCTTTCTAGAAAAATAAAGATAAGACTTTTTCTGGGACCCAGTTTGGACAAGGTTGCTACTATGCTAGTTATGTGAAGAATAAGAGTTTCCTAATACTGATTATTCATGGCACAAGGGGTAGCTTGAGTCTCTTATCCACTGGGGTTACCATTCTCCCAAGCTCTCATGGGGGAAAGGGGTCCAGGGGAATCCTGAGCACATGGTGGATCTGTGGCACAACTGGGAAAGGGGGCTTAGGAGCTGCCCAGCCCTCTCCCTTGAGAAGACTTTTAGCAAACTTAGCACTGTTACCTTGGAGGAAGACATTCCCTGTATTACTGTGAATGGAAATGAATCTTGGAGAAGCAAGTGACTTTCACTACAAGGTAATTAAATATGATCCACTCAAGGCTGGAGGGAAAAATTATCCCAGGAAGGTTTACTTGAAAACATAGATTGAAGAGTCAAAAACACTATGGAGAATTTCTTCCCTACACAGCATGGGGGATGTGAGCAGCATTTTGGAATAATTTATGAGACTAACGGATTTCGGAAAAAATCCTTCAGTATATAAGCCACATACCAATAAACTAATGGTGTATGGTTCTTTCAAAACAAAAACACAAGGAACAAAAGAGAGCTATTTAGAAACTCTGTGGAGAGAATTAAGAAACCCAAGAAACAAAAACACATGGCCTAGGAATGAATTCAGGATAAAATAAATGCAAATAAAGTCAAATTAGAAAAAAATTCCTCAAATACAAGATTAAAATTTTACACAACTTTAAGCAACTCATGATGGTAAAAAGAGGATCTCTTTGATCTTGATATTGTCATTTTATTGGTACATCACTTGGAACTAGATATTGGTGATGGACATAGATCCATGGCATAGTATATCACATTGCAATAAAATTATTTACAGACATAAGAAACTCTACACTTTTTTCTAATCAATAAAGTGGGGTTTTAGGGACTGGTGCAGGTTACAGTTGATCTCATTGAACTACTTAGTGTTTTACCATATACACAAATTATTATTGAAATATAGAAACTCAAATTCAAAATCTTTGGGAGACATTTTAAAATTCTCTTATTGTGTTTCAGAAATATATTTCTCTGTGGCTGTTTTCTCAGGTTATTAATAAATATTCATTGGTGACTTATTTTTCTTTAGTTGAATTCTGTTATTACTGTTGAAAAAATTCCTTTATGGTGATACAACTGTCAAATTTTCAGTAAAAACTTTCATTACAAAAAAGAAAGAGTAACTAGAGATCTCATTTTCAGAAAAATCCAACATAAAACCGCATAAATTGTCTTCTTAAGAAAATCTGACATAAATTTCAATCAAGAAGGGTGCTTAAATACCACATTTTGGTGAGGATACAAAAGAAGAAAAAGACGTGATAAAAAGGAAACTGAGAAAATAAAACTGTTTCATATCCAAATTCAGAATACATAATAATGTGGAAATTCTCATCATCAAGTCATTTTTGTTTAGGGATATTTATTATACTTTCATTATGAGCAATGTCTTGGGGAAATAATGTATTGAATCATTGAACAGATTTGTGATTTTTGGTAATATCATCTCAAATGATTTTATGTTTTCCTGATTTTAGTGATTCTGTAAAACTAATAAAAACAGTGGTAATTTTGCCAAAAATAAATGAAAAATGGCATTAATGTAATTTAGAAGAAAATATGTGAGAGATTAATTAGTAACACATTAAGTAAGTTGTCCACCACTACCATAATGATCTTCGTGAATCACCCTGGAAACATGAAAAATCCCGCAGGGGAAGATACAAACAAGACATTAAGAAAAGAAAGCTAAATGTTGCATCCTTCCTTGTTGGCATCTCAGAAACTTTATTATGTAATATTTTATGAAAATTTGGCTCCAGAAAATATACACTCTCAGGAGTTGGCCAAGATTGTAGTTGACATAAGCTACTAAATCTTAGACTTTCAACAATTAACACAACATGATTAACATTGCTTTTTTAAAAAAATATATATATATATGCATAACTATTTGCTTGCACTCAATTTACTCTTAAAAGCTAATATCATTCTTTATATATCTCTTCTTGGTTACTAATGTAATATATACTATAAATTATTTTACACATGTCATCAATGCCATATATTTTTAGTGAAAAAGCATAGATGATCTAATAGAATAGAAACTCTGAAGAGCTAGCTTGATAATATAGTTAGGGTAAGCCAGGATAGGTTGAAATTCTCTCCCTAACACTTTTTAACTGTGTTACTTTTGCTTGGTTAAATAACTTCTCTGTATGTTAACCTAATTATTTCTAAAATGACTATATAAGCAGCATACACTTCATAGGATTTTCTGAGGATTAAATGAAATAATACATGTAAAGTAACTAAAGGAGTGTCAAGCTTATATCAATGAGGGTTAAATGGCATAAGTCCAGTTCTTTTTTTTTTTAGTCCAGTTTTTCAAATTACTAAAAAGTTAAGTTCAACCTATTTAATGGATTTAAACAGTTTTTATAAAAGTCACAAGTCTGGCCTGAAATCAGTCTTTTTGAAGTTAGAAAAAATATACAGAGGGTAGGCTAGGAAAAGTTAGAAAGTTAGCCTGGTAACTATTTCAAATTAAAGGAAAGTCCTTTAATTATTTGAGTTTTAATTTCCTCAAATGTCAACTGCTCTACAGAAAATAGTCTTCACTTTCTCATACTTGACATCTACATTTTGTTCACTCAACCCCACCACAGTGGTGGAAATGAATTATATGTTGGGGATAGGAGAAAAACTGTAGTGGGAGACAGAAGGTTTATTGCATCTTATATAATATGCCAAGTAATTTACTTACATTATTTCATTTAACTCACACTAGATGCTCTTTCTACGGTTGTAACTGACATTTTAAATGCAAATACTTGTGGTCATTTCTCAGGCTTTATATTACTGAACATTGCTTCTGTATTCAGGAGTTTTGTTTCTCATTTGAATTCCATCAATTCCTCCATAGGTTCTCCTTCCTCTTCAATGTATGTGCCTGTGTTGTAGTTTGGATGTGAGGTTGTCTCACTAGAGCTCCTGTGTTAAAGCAGGAATGTTTGAAGTAATCAGAATATGAAAGCTGTAACTGAATTAATGAATTAATCCATTTCATAAATCAATAAATCTGAAAGTACTACTTCACTGAGTACTAACTGTATGCAGATGAGTGTGGCTGGAGGATATGGGTCATTGGGGTCCATGTATTTTGGCCCCCTGGCTCCCTCCTCTTCTGTATCTGTTGAATATTACTACTCTGCCATGCCCTATAGCCATGATGTTCTGCCTCATCTCTTTCCCAGAGCATCAGAGCCACCAGTCCATGAACTGAACCTCTGAAATGGTGAGCTCAAAATAAACTTTTCCTTTCCACATTGTTATTCTCAAGTACTTTGGTAACAGCAATGGAAAACTGGAAAACTCACCTAGTTCTTCTCACTTGTGCACATCATTAGATTTTATCGACTGTAGTGGTTTGATTATTAACTGGGTCTATTCCAACCCAGATCTCTAACCTTAGATATGTAAACATGATGGTGTCTAAACATGGCAGTCCATAGACACCTTAAACACATGATGTCCAATACCAAACTTAACATCCTTCCTATCTCATATGGACATTGTACCAATTTTTTTATCAGTTTTATCAGCACAGTCTTTTCAAGAGTTACCATTAATTTGCCTCTTCTTTCCTATATTTGATCAAACAACAAGTCCTAACCATTTAGCTCCCTACACATTTTTTAGTCCCTCATCTATCTGCTTCCTATCCCCAATCTCTTAGTCACCATCATTCCAGCTGCAGTTATTACTGACCTCATAACTGCTCATGTTTCTTCACCATTGAACCATCATATTTAACTACCACGTGTCTCAAACTTTTCAAAACTCCATGTATAACCTCTCTCATAATTTTTGTATTCACTGAAAACCCTTGAAGACTGATTTGTTCTACTATTTACTAAATATATTACCTCTTTTTTATATTATGAATTATCCATAGACCTTTATAAAATGTTTGTAAAATAAGCTTTTCAAGCTAATAATGAAAGTATAAATTATAATGAAACTCAGAAAAACATGAACACTTTAAAATTGTCACTTTAAAATTATTGAGTTTTGTGGAATTAAATGAAATATGATTTTATTTTTGTTATCTTTTCCAATAAAAGAAAATCATGGACATAGTTCAACATTCTTTAACCTACCAATATAAACAACACATGATTGTATCTATATATTTCCTTAGACACTTACAAAATAGCAAATAATTTGACAAATCATTAGCTCTCAAAAGTTGTTTGTTACTAAGATAAAATGATTCATTCAATAAATTAATTAATATTAATTCAGAAATTATAAAACAAAGAAGTATAGCGTAGTATTGCTCTGGATGGCTGGTTAGACTAAATTACTCATTTTGAATAGGTATTACAGAAAAAAGAATGCATTCTCACTTTTTTGTTTTTGATTCCAACTGGCTTTAAGCTTTCTTGTTTTCTCCACAAAATATGGACAATATTTTTATATTTAAAATGGACAATCTGTAGGTATTTTCCTATTTCTGAAATAACAAACCAACAATGTCTTCATGAGACTATGTAGATACTGCACTGACTGTCCTTTTCTCATTTTGAGGCTTTAAACTATCACTGGATACCTCAAATCTCACCCACAGTGTTGTAAAAAGCTTATAAATGACATAAACTGTAATACAGTCTTAAAAATGTATGTGGTGCTACACTTCATGAAATATATTTCATAATTATGTCACTTACCAAAAAAGTTCCACACGAGATCTTCTAAATACAAATTATTTGACCTCACTAGACAGAGTTGTAAAACTTAATACATTCTAAATTAGTAGTGGAACAGCACATATAACATTAATACCTTCTATAATATTTAATATTGATGGAGGTCAATACAACCTACTATGGGGATGATATTCATTGTCACATAACCACTGAGTGGAAAGGCAGATAGTGGGCATGAGTTCTTATGGTTAATATCTGAGATATCCCCAAAATCTCACATGTAAGACAATGAAAGAAATGTAGGCAAGTTGGGAGTGGATGGAGAAGGGAGGTCACTGGCAGTGTTCCTTTGGGGTTTATATTTAATCCCTCGTGAGCAAAACTCTTTCTGCTTCCTCCTTGCCACCTCCTGAGCTGTTTTCTTCCTCCACACTCTTTCACCATGATGTTCTACTTTACCTTGGCCCCAGAGCAATAGAGTGTGCCATTTATGGACTAAGATCTCTGAAACCATGATCCAAAATAAACTTTTTTTCTTCTAATAGTTCTTGTCAGCACTTTTGGTCCCGGAAACGCAAAAACTGAAATATTCTTGGAAATAGGTAATTTTGTGCCTTTATCTGAGGTATGTGATTATTTATTTCCTTTCTTGATTTCAATGTAATGAAATGAAAGGAATGTAGTATCTAGTTTAAGATTAAAACCCATCAAGAGCATTCATCGTTAAATCGATATGATGCAGATCAGAACTTAGAAAAAGTTTGGAAATATCATCACTCCATTAATAGTAATTTTATGTGCTCTTTCAAAAAAACGTACACATGTGAATTTCAGGAAAAGGGTTGATGGATATCAGACTCTTAATGCATTTCAGCCTATTCATGGAAACCCAGAAACATCAAGTTCCAGAATTCATCGTTGGGTTTTATTTAAACTTAATGTTCATCTACTAGGTACCCATAGGCCACTACTATTACTATTTGCCTTGGTCTTGTTTGGGTGTGAGTCAGTTCTGATTTGTTCTTATCAAGTACTGTGACTATGACTGCTACTTTTGAAAGAGTGCTTCTACTACATTTTGCAACCATTTATCCTCAAAGTATATGAAAGAATAAAGATTGGAAAGAAGTTGAATAAAGAATAAGTATAAACAGTTCTTTAGGGCTACAATAATTAAAATAGGAGGATTTCTACTTTCATATCTGATAATGTGCAAGTGCATAAGCTTAAAATAAAATGATTCTGGCTAGAATTTATAGGGAAGATAAAAATCCCACAGTAATTTTATGTGCAATTTAAAATATTTGTGTGAAATTCTAAATTAATCCTTTGAATAGCTTCACAAAATATAGTCTTCAAGGAATAGCTCTAACAATTTCCAAATTTAAAATGTGCTTTTGTTCAGTTTATGTTCTGTTTTGGAACACATATTAGCTTTAATCCAAGAATAAATACTCTAAAAATTTAACATTTATTTTATTGTAAATTATCATGCAACACTTGTCAATAAATTTATTTAATTTTACAATTCTCTAAAGCTAATAAAAATCAGAGAACTTACTGTTTATAAATGTTGTACTTATGTATGCATGTTGCCAGAATATATTAGCATACTGGAGTTAGTCTTTTTCTACGGTGTCGAATGTGCATTTTAGTAAAACCATATTCTGATACAAACTAATTAGGAAACCCAAAGTACTAAAGAATTTAAGAAAATCTAAATTTTATAAAATGTAATTGCTTAAACAGTGAAGAATGGAAGTTCAGGCGTTAATGAATGAGTTCAGAGTCATAAAGTCTATTACATATTTCCTAAAAGTCTTGTGACCTAGAAAAGGTGTTTTTAATTACAAATTTATATCATATACAACTTTGGATAATACATTCAAAACCTTCAAAAATGGACATTCATTTGAAATATAAATTAACATAATTTGTATTAATATAATAAAAGAAGCAATACACACACACACAACACATACTGAAAAGACCAACAGATGTGAAAGAATGTATCAGGTTTATTAAAGAAAATAACCATTAACCTCTTGGCTACAGAATTATACTGCTAAGCTATTTCAAAGTATACAATGAATTCTTGAAATTTATAAATACTATGAATGATAGAAAAAGTTGAAAACCCTCCAATGTTTTTGTAATCAAAGAAACTATGATTTATAAGCTTAAATATATATATTGCCAATATATACATGTTCATCAGTGGAAAACTATGATTTTAAAATCTATACTATAAACACTAATTTTTGCTACCTTATAGGATAACAATGCACAATGCAGGTAGAAAGTATGAAAAATACAACAGACACGAATATGGCAGTATGCAAAAAAGTGGATGTGGAACCAATGTGAATCTGCAATATGTATATGGGGTAAAAATGGGAGTTCATAATCTGCTTGAATCAAATGTATGAAATATGATATGTCAAAAGCTTTGTAATGTTTTGAACAACTAATAATAAAAAAAGAAAATAGGAAAAATAGTTAAAAATAAAAAAAACTTAATCAAAATTTGGAGCAAGTATAGTTTATAAATAAATAGAATCATGATTACACAGTTATTTAATTCTTATCATCTAGAGAATAAGGCATAAAGGGAACTATGCAATTTACCTATTCTCAGCTCTTGGTAAAAGGAACCTTGAGTTGTACAAAAAAAGTGAAGGTAGAGAAACAGTATGACTCACAAGTTCAGGAAGATAAACTAGACATTTGTGTTAGCATGCATAAATCTCCCAGATTATTAAACTCAATTATCTTTGATACATTAATTTCCTTGTCTATCATATTCATTCCAAGCCTTGTGAATTCTATTCCAGCAATTCTATTCCATTTCTATTTCCTACCTCTTTCCCAAAGACATAAACATGAAATTGCCTGTATAGAACAGTTACATAGTAAGAGTAAGAAAATGTTTGGGAAATTTTCTTTCAAGACCTTAAACTTCTTTGTGTGTCTGAATTCAATGAATTAAAACCAGAGCCTTCGTGTCTGGCAATGGTTGCAGCATGTTTCCCTAAAAAGCACTCTGCATCCAAGAACCGAAGGAACATATGATTTCCTTGAATGTGTGCTATAAATTTTGTGATCTATTTCCTTTTTATATTCTATTCCTTTCACTCAGTTGATCTGCTGAAATCTTTTATGTATTGTCTTTGTTTTGATGGCTGCTTCCACTGAAATTTGGTATTACAAATTATTAGGAGTGTGATGGTGTGTTTAGATACCTGTTGATAGTGTTAAAAATATTAAAAATGACATTATTTAAAATGAATAAAATTCTAAAAGATGAGATATATAAGACTCAGAATCAAGAAAAATATTTCACACTTGGGAAAATCTGAATTTGTAATAAGAATAACAACAATTAAAATAAACTCTTGCATCTAACCAATCAAATGAGTGACCAAAGGGAGCACTTTGGATATGCCTAAGTCTAAAGTTTACTATATCTGTAAATCACTGCCATGTGAGCAATTAAGATTTGTCTAAGGTAATTCTTTTGATTTACCATCCACAATATAAATATTTTCCAAGGTCTTTACCAATTATCTTGGTATTTGATTCTGTAAGTTCTTTTTATGATTTAGAATTGCTAAATATGTATGTGGAAAATGGCTTATTCATAGTCCATGCTCACAACTATGAATCTTATATTTCCCTGGCCATATAAAAACATCAGGGAACTTTAAAAAATCAGCTGAAAGGTCAGTAATCTTTGAATAAAATTGTTCTTTGTTAATGAACACTATATTTTTTGCAGAACTGAAGACTGTACTTTTGTTTTTAAATGAAGGGAAAGAGAAAAGAAGAAGAAATTTATGAAAGAAATCTAGAAGTTTCTGATTGAAGAATGGTATGATTATCTACTTTAAAAAATCAGAATCCATGATCATAAGAAATGTAAATTATATTGTTTTTTAGTTATGCTACTTGGATATAGACACATGAACCTACATACATGGAACACATTATGGAATACATTAGGAGAATGGAGGAGAAATTAATTTTCCTCTACTTTCTTTATAAAGGAAATCTATTTTTATTAGTCTTACTGCAGTCCAAGCAGATTTAAATGATTCATTCTGCAAAGAAGAAGGTGAAAACATACTCTGGTGTCAGTTTAACCTCAAATGGAGGAAGCCAGAAAGATTTAAGAAATATTTTATTGTTAGTTGTTTCTTCCCCTCTTCTTCTAGAACAGAGATAATATCAAGTAGCATTTCCTGCATTGCACAGTTTACCTAAGACATGCTTGTAATATAAATGGCAGTTGAAAGATTAGAAATGATTTGGAACTCAGTTTTACATTTCCTTTGTTTCTTGGCCTTTGGCACTGTGGAGAAATGACATTCAAAATTTTCTACACTGCTTTCCCACAGCAGCTAGCAAAATCCTGTACTTACTTTGCCCTGACAATCTGTCAGAGCAGGATTAGTTTAAATTCCTCTTGCCTATTTCTCAATGCACAATTGAACACAAATGATCTTTATCCCCTGATGATAAGACTTTAAGAAAAGTTTCTTTCTTGACATTTTAACATAAACACTGTACAGAAAACTTAAATAATAACATAATTATTGTTTATTCACAAGGGTCCTCTCATATGTGTTACCTTCCAATATTTAATGCAAATTCTAGAAGATTATGATAAATTCATACTATCTCCAACATATGTTCCCATTCATGAGTAATCTAAAAGCAGGAAATATTACTGAAGAGAAATCTTATTGAAGAACTGTAATGTATCCTAAATATATATTTATTAGAGCTACTTCTCAGATGTTATTAAAGGCTCCCAGTGAAAGAAAGAAACATAGATATCAAATGTGCTAGGATTTATTTCATGCCTATGATTTTTCAGATGAAAATATATTCCACTGTTTCTTCAAATCAATCGATGTCTAAATTGGGAGTGTGGATCAGGAAGTTTCAAGCATCAAAGAATCTTGGCGAAAGGGAAATTATAATTAATTCTGAATCATGTGGGGGATGATTGATAGATTCAGAGTGGTGCTGGAAATCCTTATTTGGGCTTAAGATGGAGAGAGAAAATCCAGGATACAGAGGAGGGAATAAAGAAGGAAGCAAGCTCTGAAGATGGCCCTGCACTGGGGTGAGGCAGCAAAAGTGAGGATAAAAGATCAGACGTCCTAGAAGACCACTTCACCCTTTCCACCAGTCAGTCTCATTCTGTTGGTGACCTCAAGTTTTAGCACTAACTTAACAGTTGTTTGCAAATTATGTAATTTACTTTGGACAAACAAACCTTGCTGTCTCCTCTGCTAAATTTAATGTCATTACATTTTTTTTTAAATTTTAAATTTGTAATTTCAAATATAACTTCATTGGGTAAAGTCTGATATAAGTGACATAATTGAAGATTAGATGCCTTTATTAAATATTCATTATGAGACTATAACATGGACTAGCAAGTGCTTTAATTTAGATTTTGAATGTCCCTAAAAGTTTGGTCTCTAGCCTGTGGCATGATAGGGGCGTGGGGGAACATTTAATTGGGCACTGGGAGGCCTTGGAGGAAGTTAGGTCAGGGGCATATTGGGACTCTGGCCCCTTGTCTTTGCTTCATGGCTACCCAGAGATGAGCAGCTCCTTTGTCATGTGCTCCCAGCACGATAAACAGGAGGACTATTACAAGCCCAGTAGCTATCAAGTCAAGTCACCATGGACTGAAAGCTCTGAAACTCTGAAAAAAATAAACCTTTCCTCCTTATAAATTAATTATCTGAGATATTATGCCACAATAGCAGAAAGCTGACTGGTACACCATGTTCAACAAAATGTATAGTGTGTTGAATGCATTTCACATTAACTACACATTTTTTTAGTCTACATATCTATTATTCACAGTTTTTGAGGGGGAAAAAAGGCAAAAATCAATTCTCTACCACAATAAAGGCACCCCATGATATTTTTAATTACAAGGGTCAGAGAGTTATAAAATACATGGAAAATGTTGATAGTTATCTGTAAAATAGTTTTTGACTTAAAGAAACATCTATTGCCTACACTACCTTCTTTATCTAGAGCTGTGGAGGAATGAAACTAACAGCCATGGAGGCTTTTTAAAAAGCATCAATAAGGCCAAGTGTGGTGGCACATGCCTGAATCCCAGCAGCCTGGGAGGCTGAGACAGAAGGATCACAAGTTCAAAGCCAGCCTCAGCAACTCAGCAATACCCTGTCTCTAAATAAAAAAATATACAAAATGGGTAGGGTGTGTCTCAGTTGTTAAGTGCCCCTGAATTCGATCTCCAGTATCAAATAAATAAATCAATAGATAAATTATAAAATATATAAATAATACCATAAAAACTACAATAAATAATCTAAGAAAATTCAAAAGTTATACTATAATACATACATTATATTAATCTCACAGAATTAGTTTATTTGGTGTCAAATCAAGAAAATAGTGTTTAATTTATGAAATTATTCTATAGGAAATTATACCTATGCAATATATGATAGAAATAAATAAGTATAAAAATAAACAGAGCAAGACCTAAAAGACACGTTTCATACATAATTATTTATAGAAGGCATATAGTAAACACGTTGAAAAGAAATGGTTTTCTTTAGATTTCCTATTTATTCTGATAAGAAATGTCAAAAATATAAAAACAATTATTTGCTATGGGGCTAAAAGGTAGAAAAATAGACATAATAACTGTTAGCTACATGTATAAGAGTAAATTTCATTCTGCACTTAATGTCACTTATTGCAAAACTTTTTAATAGGTTGGAACAAATATAAAGCTACAAATAAATGTTCATCACTTACCTCTCTTAATGTTTCTGCTTGTACTCATGGACTTAACTGAAGCACATGGGCAACGTACTTCACATTTGACTGAGATATGCTTTCCTAAGACACATGCCTGATATTCTAGCTTGCACTGTATAAAAAGAGAAAAATACTTAAATCAAATGCATCTAGTATCAGCACAAAGTCAGGAAATATTTAGAAAGAAAAAAGTAAGTCGTTATGCATTTAATTTGAAAATCTTTCTACATATATCTCCAATACTAAGGTGCACTTTTAAACACTCATATATTATTTATTATTTTATGAAAGCAGGAATGCAGTTACCTTGGTCATTGTGGAGAACAGTCACTAGGGAATACTCCAATAGGTTCAAAGACCTGCTCACTAGATAAAGCTCCCTAGGACTATTGTGTGTCTCCACAAGGCTCATGGTCTCCAGCAGGGAAGAAAAACTGCTGACTTTGCTCATTTTCTCCAAAATGTAGTATCCTTACTGCCTTTTGGTATAGGCTAGTCTATGTTCTACACTCAGACCTTTACCTTGGTCCTTTCTATAAGGTAAACCAAGAAGCTGGTGAGGAAGCCATCTAGCAAGCTGTGCCATATTCCCTACCTTTGGGACTGCCACCAACCTAATGAACTCTTTAAGGTGAAAATGTCTGTTAACACTTTTTGGTTTTTTCCAGTAATGCTGTTGATATCCCATTTGGTCATGTGACTCTGGTTCCATTATCATGTCCTCTGAAACTAATCTGGGTCATGAGTTCCTGTGGACAGTCTGCAATCTGACAATACTGTACCTATTATCACCAAATCTACTAAATAAGGTAATGATCAGCAAGGTGTTTAATGATCTTCCATTCTCCCTGTCAACTTCAAGAATCTGATATTGTCTAGATGAGGTTAGTCTCTGAAGTCGTATACTCAAAAAGATTTCTGATTCTACCTCCCACACTTCCACATAGTTCACACACCATTTGATGGTTGAATATTGTTCCAAAAGAGGGCATGTATGTTCTTGTACTTATTCAGGATTTTTTTGCTACTTCTCCTAAGAGCAGCCATAGGCTGATATCTGGCTGTTGTGACTCTCCATGTGTCAGGCTGTTCAAGAGAATCTTAGGGATTTAAACTCAATTCTAGATCTGAGTCCCCTGGTAGTGGTTCAGACAGGCCAATGTTTTGGAACATAATTGATCTCTCTAGTTTCCACAGAATGCCCTTGTTGCTCCTGCATTATACCCTTATGAATAAAATGTTTGGTTGACTTATGCCTCCGGAGTGGTCTAAGAGTCCTTCAGTTGTTTTGAGAAACACTACCAGAAGATCAGATGCCCCTCATTTAACAGGAGATCTCTCTTAAATGAATCCATTCTTGGTTACATATTTATAGATGGGATAACTGAGTCATTATTTATGGCTACCTTTCAGGGAGTTCTTCATGTACAGGAAGTATCCAACCAGAAAAGTTGATATAAGAAGGCATTTGGGTCAGGTGAATCACTGGGTAAATTATTTTGGAAGCTGTAACCTTAAGGCCTCTTGTAGATCAAGTTGTGATATTTATGCAATCATGAATGCATCTTGATATATATATATATATAGTAAATCCTCATGTCAGGTAGAAAAGGCAGGTGGAAGCTCAAGGAACTACCAACTACCTGAACTTCTATAGTGTATTTTGATTGTTTACAGAATTTGTTGAGGTCGTTGGCTTTTGAATCTGGAGAGAGATTGTGGGAAAATATGTAATTTGTCTATGAATGAACTGTAAATAGTATGACAGCCACATCTTTTTGTGTTCATTTTATAATTCATATTATTACAAGTTTATAAAGTACATATTATTTATAGCATACCATTTTCCTTGTTTAGAAAAATGATTCCTTTTTGTATTAATTTTTAAATTACATCTTTATAGCAAATTATCCTCATTACTTATATAGCATATTAATAAATACCATATGTGAACTCCATTATATAAAATATTTTGCTATATTATTAGTTTTATAACATGCATGTTTTTATTCATGTTGATACAAAATATTATTATCCCTGCTCTTTACCAGTTCTCTGTCCTTAATAATATATTAAACATCTTTATGCTTCAGACTACCTTTGAAATGTAGATAAAACAAATGAATATATCTTTTAGAATTCTTAAAGGAATAAATTAATGCATATAAAATTAACACATTAATTTAATTTGTTAATGTTGTATAAATAACCTAGAACACTGATTTAAATATATTAGGTATTCACAAGATGTTAGTTTTTTTAGATTCTTTTGTTGTTGTTGATATGAGTTGTGCATCTTTGACAAAAGAAATGAGCTTTTCCAAAGTGAATGTATGTACATTGATTTTTGAACTTCCTAGAAATTCTGTGAATACATTAGCTAGAATAACTAATACCAACAGAATAAGAATGGAACATGCTACTGGTATCAGTGCACATTGGATAACCTATTTACCTTCCTACAATATAAGTTTTTAAAGAGTTGGAATGTATATCACTCCTTGAAATCTCTCCTATTACCTCCCATGGTTCCTTTATCCTGGAAAAATAATGAATAATTGATGTTTCAAAGGAGAACATGAAGTTAAAACCCACACATATAAAATCCATCAACTCGAATCTTGCTGGCAGTTTTATTGCAAAGTATAGCACTGTGGTTAACCGTGTGAGCTCTAAACTGGGCTTCATCTCCAGCATTGCTGCTTCTCAGTTCCCTGTCTCCTAGGGATTCCTTTCAGTTATCTGCATATTGAGGATCACTACCCAATATGTCTTACAAGTTTGCTTTGAAGGTTAAATTATAACATGTAAAATACCAGATATCATTGCCCAATTATTTTAGCAATTTATACCTAATGCTACTTGAGAATACTTTTGCTATAATTAGTATACACCTATTGTCATTATTATTATACTTCTCTAAAGAATATGTATTTTCAAGAATATTCTATATGTTTTAAAATTTTGAGAAACTAATCCCTTATAAACCATGTGAAATATTATAAAAGATGATATTTTATTTAAGAGGCAAATATTTTACTATTTAAGAAATAAAATTTAATACAAAAATTCCATGAGTGCATGCATGTAGTATAAATCCTTTCTTTTGGTGGTGCATAAGATATTGGCAACATAAGATATTGGCACTCCATGTCTCTATTCTATGAAGGCTGCAGAAATCCAGGTTAAAATTTCCTTATGCTCTACTAAGGTTTTTAATTTTTTTTCACGGACAAAAAAACTATATGTAACTTTCTACCTACTAGTGAAAATGCCTAAGATTATCTTACTTGGGACTAATGCAAGAAGGTACATTAAACACTACTTAGCCAGAACAATAAGGCAAATTAATGAAGTAAAAGACATTAAATATAGGAAAGGAAGAGATACATCTGCCTTTTTTTCATATAGAGAAAAACTGGATATTCAGAAAATTCTGAGATCATTAGAAATAGTAAGTAAACGTAGAAAAGTGGCAACATATAAGATCAATATAGAAAAAGAACTATATGACAATATATTAAAAACAATTAAAAATAAAAATTCAACTCACAATAGCACTAATAAAATTACTTGGTTTTAAATTCAACAAAAAACATTATAGGCCTCTATTCAGAAAAATACTAAACATTAATTGTGAAATCTAACTAAATGAAGAGATAGACAAGTGTGTGGAGTTGACAATTCAACTTTTGGCATATATTAATTTTCTTTGAATTTACCTATGTATTCAATAAAATCCAAATCATAATTCTAGTTGATTCTTTATAGAAACTGACAAACTGAATCTGAAATTCATACATAAATACAAACGACAACCACCAAAACAATATTAAAAATTTTATAGGTTTGGATGTAAAGTGTTCCCTAAAAGTTCCTGTCAATGCAGGAACATTCAGAGATAAAATGATTGCATTATTAGATGGAAACCAGAGACCTTTCATCTTAGTTTGAATGAGTCTAACTGGGTGGCAACTGCAGGCAGGTGGAGTATGGCTGGACAGTTGGGTCACAGAGGGTGTGCCCTGGGGTACCTCATCCTGCAGCCCCTTTCTCCTCTCCCTCCCTTTTTCTCATCTTCCCCACCTGCCATGAACTGAGCATCCTTCCTCTGTGGGGCTCTTCCTCTAGCCAAATCTAAGAACTGAAACCTCTGAAAACCATGAGTCCCAAACCAACTTTTTCCACCTCAAGTTGTTCTTGTCAGGTTTTTTTAATCACAGGGACACAAAAGCTGACTAAAACAGCCCCTGAATTCAAAAGTTAGCATAAGATATAAAAAACTTAGGTACATGGTACAAGCCTAAGAAAAACAGTCCACTGAAACAAAGTAGAGACAGAAACAAAACAATACTTCTAGGGCCATTTTGTTTTTGACACAAGTACCAAAGAAATCCAGTGAGGCAAGGTGCTACATAGGAAGATCCAGCAGTCAGTTACCTCTTATAAAACAATGTTCAACCATGTACTAAAAGTAATAATTATGCATCAGATGTAAATTTAAAAGTTAAAATGTTAAAAATTTTGGGAGAAAATGTAGAAAATTTCATTTCTGTAGAAAGTAATAACTATAAAAATGATAAATTAGACCTACTATGTAAAAATCTTAGAAAATACAATTTTGAGAATTGCTATGATATCTTAGGCTTTAAGAGAAGAAGAAATGACTCCTAGGTGTAAAAGCCATATATTGCTATCATTTTTAATGTTTCAAATAGATACACTTATCACAATAATTGTGTGTATTAATGTAGAAAAATAAATACCAATAATAAAAAAGTTTTGGAAAAGTGTATCTGCTTCAAGTTCACATTTAAAAATGGAAAAGCTGCTTAGAGAATGAGTGACATTGGTCAAATTACCCCATTTCTCATTTATAAAAGAGAAATAATATATCAAAATTATTTCATACACAGTGGCTTACACATAAGAAAATTACAAGCTTGAAAATGTATCAAGATATAAATTTAGATGCATCATGAAAAGTTCGGATACATGTTTAAATATACACACACATATATTCATATATGTATATATGAACTTATGAAAGTTAGTGTAATAAAAGGTCATGCATTATCATAATGAAAATGAAAACACAAGTTATTATAAATGGAAGACAAAAAATATAAAAAATTGGGCACTGCAGGGCATGCTCGATGTCCCAGCCACATGAGAGGCTATCTGTAGTGGGAGAATTACTTTGGTTCAGGAGTTTAGGGCCACACAGTTTAGGGCAACATAGTGAGAACATGTCTCAAAAAAAAAGTTAAAACAAAAAATAGCCCCCCAAATAAGGGCATCCCTTGCTTTGACTCCTATGCTCACCTCATCCCTACATCTAGACCAGGGTCTGGGGTTATAGTACTAAAGTTTTCTGGCACAACACACATGTTCTTTTGGAAGCCTCTCTTTGATGGTGCCATAGTCATTGCTGAAGTGATGGTCACTCAGGGATTTAAGGCAAAAAGGCAGAAAATGATAAGGGATTCATAACACTGTCAAATAATTTATTACCACTTAATAAGGGAGGGTTTCAGAATATTCATTGAATTTGATGGTTTTTCATTGCTCATATATGTCAAACTCCTTACTTGAATGGATGGTAACACATTTATTTCCCCCAGTGTGTTGTGAAATTGGCAAGTGAGTAAATAAAACAAGTAGATCAACATTGTTCAGGTTTAGATATTATAGATGATCAACATTTCAAATATGAGTGTGTGAAAAGACACATGGATTGTCTAGCTTCTCATTTTTCTAAGGAATCATGTAAACTAATAATAATAATCAAGTAAACTAATAGAATTTCATAAATCTTAGAATAATATCAATGTAGTTTTTAAAAGGCCATTTTGATACAAAGTGGCTCATACATAAGAAGATTACAAGCTTAAAAATGTTATGTATCTAAGAAATAAAAAATGTATCAAGATATAAATTTGTCCTAACCTCATCAGGGTTAATATACTAACTCAAGAGTCTTGATCAGGCCATGGAGGTAAGTCTATGTACTGTCCATGTTAAGGTTAAAGAGAAAGATATAAAATAATTTATTCCTGGAGGGGAAGGTCAGGTGAGTTCTAAAGGTGGACAGAGCAGAGCATGAACCCTGAAAAAGGAGTATGCTCACTCAGTACCTCAGCAACTGTCTTCCAAGATGCTCACCATCCTGAAATGTAGCAGACTTCTTAGTGTAATATGATCATGGAAATTAAGTTGAATCTCTTGAGCATAAGTTGTAGAAATGGAATTCGAATAATAAAATAACAATAAAACAATAAAATAATAATAACAAATAAAATAAAGCAAGGCATTCCATTATCACAGAAAGGCTATGCAGAATTATTTGTTAATGAAAAGATAAAAGAATCCTTTATTTAACAATAGAAGCAGTTGGTTTAATATATTAATCCTTTCATAAAATGTTTTTCATTTTTACATTCAAACTTAATTTTATTATGTATCCTTTTCCTTTCTCAAAGAGAAAAGTCTTTAATGGCTATAAATTATCATTTTGCTTACCTTTATGTGTAAATTGAAATACACTAATGATAAAATAACACAATATATAGATCATGAAATATTCTATATATTCAAATCATTAATATGAACAGAAAATAAACCCAGGATTGAAGACAAAAAATAGTTAGAATTTATTTATACTCTATATTTCTCTACAAATATTTAAGCATTATAATTCACAGATTATTTCTAAGTCTACTGACAAAAAAATCATCTTTCACTTCTAACTTGATAATGATATTTAACACAAACATGAAATATTTACAGACAAGTGCATATTGTTTAGATTCTCCTGAAGGAGTGATTTTTTGATTGACAGCAATAAAACATTACACTTTTTCCTTCAACTTAAGCCACACCATGCTGTACTCTTTGGGTTCCTAGTGACTTCAAACCCTGTATTTCTGTCAGAAGTTTATGCTACATCCATGACACTTTTTGCTTCCTAAAATCTCTTCGGTCAACTAAAATCATAGTCATATAATTTAATTAAATATGACAAATCTGATCAAATGCCAGTGTAAAAGAGAGGGCTGAATTTCTATTAAAACAATGTTAAATGTCTCAAGCACAGCACAGATGAGCTTCACAAAAAAATGTTCATATTTAAATAAATGAATGGGTGTGAGATTATTCTAAAGCACCGGGGATAGGGTTTTAGACATATTAAATAATGTTCTACCCCTCAGGCTGTTTTGCTAGTGCCTTTTGGCTTCTTGTTCCCATTTTAAATGGATCCAGGAAGTCATATTTTTCCCAGTAAATGCAGAAAAAAGAATATATCTTTGTGTTTCATGATGTCTTCAGAGGTAAGGATAGGGAGTTCTGGAATCTAAATCAGTGTAAGGACAGGACAGCTTTTCTCAACATTAGAACTATCCTCAGTTATAGAGATTTATCTCACAGAATATGATGTCAGACAAGGGACCTTTGCCAGGATGGCCCTTGTCATCCTGTTCCATTCCTTTTAAATATGGGATTTTATGATGAATTTTATGTGTATTTTTTTCATGTTCAGTGCTTTTATGAGAGCTTATCCCAGTAACTTATCATGCTGATGTGCTGGAGGTGTGACCTCAATCCAGTTGGCATACCTAAGCCAAAAGTCAAACCTCTGCTATGCTGAAAATCAGTTTAAATAGAAATAGTACCCTGCATTTCCAAATATTGATTTTCCTACCATAAAATGATCTCAGCTCGAAGTATTTAGGGGAAGGAAGGTGGGACAATTAAATCCTAAATACTAATAGATTCAACATAGCAAACTTTAATGTTGAAGTGTCAGGAATCATCTACCTTTCAAAATGCACATATAGTAACTCTGTTACCAAAATTATTAGCCATTAAAAGTTCAGTAAAAATGGGCCTAATAATGAAAAAGTAAATGACAAAAAGAATAAAACATCATAGAATGTTGAAATTTAAAGTGGAATATTATATTAGAATATAATATAAATACTTATTTAATGCTGTTATTGTGTTATTATTCTAGTATATAACAAATATATACCTATATATATATATATATATATATATAAATATATATATATACACACACACACACACACACACACACATATACATAAACATATGTATACATATGGTTCTCAACCATAGTTACACATAAACGTTACCTGGGGAGCATGTAAAATTTATATGTGTGGGGCCTTATCTTGAACCATTTATGCAAATTCTCTGCAGCTAGGTTGAGAACTCCAGTATAAAATAGATAAGCTTTCCATTTGTTTTCCTTCAATGCAGGTGCACACACACATAGGCAATTTCAAAAGCAAACATAGATTCCATACTGGGGAAAAATTTCTCTCTCTTAACGAAGCTTAACATACAATCAAAATAGACTTTGCCTGAAACAAAGAAACAAAGACCTTCATTTTTGTGTCAATTTTAAGAATGAGTACCTCTCAAATAAACTTGAACAGTTATGTTTTCATTTTTTTATGACATTGCTGAATTTTCAAAATTTCAACAATCATTGGTCTTTTAAAAAGACTAAGCATTCATCCCACAAAAGTCAATAATTTCTCTTAAGAGTAATAAAAGATAATATTACAAAAATATTTCTTATAAAAATTACAAATGTTCCAATATTTTTTCAACCTATATTTTCATAGTTTTTTATCTGTTCATTTGTCTTGTAATGTATGAAGTTTTTATTTTGCTGAGACTCTAGAAAAGCTAACAAGTTTGAGTCTGAACTCTGATCAAATAATATTCAAATTGGTCACATTGTAATAAAAAACAGACATTTTTAAAAATTATGCCCTAGTCTTGTCATTTAACTGAAATAAATAAACTTGGGGGGGGTCCAAAATACAGAAACATGAATAAGAATGAAACTGATATTCCAACCTGCCTATAGTGTCTGACATCCAGGACTCAAAGTATCTGTCTTCTGGACAACTTGTACCATCTCAGGGCTACTCAGCTTCCAGATTAATAATGTCATTGGGGGGCTCAGTTGACCATCAGAGTCAGCATGGGATTTGGAGCTCACCATTATCATGAAATAAATAACAAGCCCCAAGAGTTGTTCAAACATAGTGAATGTTGGAAAACATGAAATGACCTTTTCAAGAAGGCATGCCTTTGTGATCTTTGGTCTTGATCTAGTTTAAATAGCCTAGAGCAATACTTTCTCTTTAAGGGAGGGAAAATAAACCCTGGAAGTCCTAATTTGAATTTCAATAACAACAAACTTAAAAACAGTAACAAGAATTTAATATAATTTCTTGTGAGGCTAAGAGTTCTGTTTAATTTTATTGTTTTATGCAATACCCCTTTCCTGGTGTCAGTGAAAACAATTAAGAGGAGAATGGGTGGTTCAAAGTGCAAAAGTGGCCAAGTTAAATTTGTATGGGCAACAATAAAGATGATGATTTGAGGTTTCTGAAGAGCCATGTATTCATTCTAACCATATATTTAATCTTCCTATATAAATAAAGCATTTACTGAAAATAACACATGTAAATAAATATCAAATATAGATTATGTTGAAAATCAATTTTAGGAACAACATTGATAGAAACACTTTATTTGTAAGCTAAGGCTTCACTGTGTGCCTAGTACACATGAAGAACAATGGAGTACCCTATGGAACTGGAAATATACAAGAATGAATTTACTTAACCACAAATGCATTTATGAGGACTGTGTTTAAGCACTTAATGACATAGTGATCATCATTTTTGAGTTCTTTATATACTCCAGATATTAGTGCCCTATCTGATATGCAAGTGATAAAAATTTGCTCCCAAACTGTATGCTGTCTATACACATCATTGATATTGTTTCTTTAGCTGAGAAGAAACTTTTTAGTTTGAATCTATCCCATTTATTAATTTTTGATTTTAATTCTTGCAATATAGGAGTCTTGTTAAGGAAGTAGGAGCCTAATCTGATATGATGGAGATTTGGGCCTACTTTTTCTTCTAGTAGATGTAGGGTCTCTGGTTTAATTCCTAGGTCCTTGATCCACTTTGAGTTGAGTTTTGTGCATGGTGAGAGATAGAGGTTTAATTTCATTTTGTTGCATATGGATTTCCAGTTTTCCCAGCACTATTTGTTGAAGAGGCTATCTTTTCTCCAGTGTATATTTTTGGTGGTGCCTCTGTCTAATGAAAGATAACTGTAATTATACGGGCTTGTCTCTGTGTCCTCTATTCTGTACCATTGGTCTACCAGTCTATTTTGTAGCCAATACCATGCTGTTTTTGTTACTATTTCTCCATAGTATATTTTAAGATCTGGTATAGTGATGCCACGTGCTTCATTCTTCTTGCTAAGAATTGCTTTAGCTATTCTGGGTCTGGTTTTCCAGATGAATTTCATGACTGCTTTTCCTCTTTCTATGAGGAATGTCATTAGAATTTTGAACTAAATCTGTATAATGCAATTTAATTGCAATTTAGTGCAACTTAATTACATTAAATCTGTATAATTCTTCTGGTAGTATGGTTATCTTGATAATATTAATTCTGCCTATCCAAGAACAAGGGACTTGCCTAGTATGTGTGAGGCACTGAATTTGATCCCTAGCACCACATAAAACTAAATAAACAAAATAAAGGTTAAAAAAATAGGGATCATCAAATAAGTCCTCCAACATAGTCTCAGACCTATGGAAATCATCTATGATGGCAAATTGGTGTAAAGGCAAAGTCAAGTTATAAGAAGAAGGACCATCTGTCAGGACTATCCTAAAAGCAGTACCAAACAGATACAATTAGCACTTTCTAGGGATAATGACATCTTTGGCACAAACATATCAGCACTTTTGGAATATATACTGTATTTCTAAAGCAAAGAAATACATAGAGTTGTCTTAGCTGGATTCCAGAAAAAAATCATTCAATAAATCCACTGACTCAATTTATTCAGCCATCAATTTTCGTAAAGTTAGGATTAAAATTTGATTCCCACGTAGCTCTACCTACCAGTTTGGATATCACAACCTCTATCCTTCATTGTAACTTAATAAGTTTTTGTAATTTGCTCATCATTTTATGTGGGCTTTGATAATGTAATTAGGTACATTCTCCCTGGTACTAACAATATGAATTTTGTAAACACACAAAGCTGAGGTCCTGCACCACACTACATTCACCAAGATCCAAGGCATGTTGAGAAGACCCAGAAACATCCATTCCCTCTTTTAACAATAGCTACTTTTCTATGTGCACCTTAAAACTTTAGCAGACAGACACAGACCTCTTACAACTGTTTACCCAAAACACTCAGGACACATTTAAAAATTAAGATTTTTTCAAAAAAATGTATTTAAAATAATATAGCATATTATAAGGTGTCCCCAGTGGGATCTAAACTCAAAAATAAACATATTAAGGTCCCCTTAAGGAACTATTTGTTTTTACCTGAGAGGAGTAGGTATGGCCATCTGAACCACAGACAGGACTGGAATAGACCACTGGACACTGCTTGCAGGTGGATGACGTGAGACCCCTCCACTGCTTATGGCCTACCCCTACTTCTTTCATACTGTTAAAAAGAAAGAAGAAAGAAAGCAACCACGCTTAGTTCATTTAATTTTACAAATACATTTCTATTAACATGGCTTTTCTTTCTTATCAACTCTTGAAAAACAGAATCAGTAAACTGTATTCTCATTGTCATTGTATTCATCTCTGCAGTGTTCTTCATTATAACTTTGTTTCACATTTCAATATTTGTATCTAATAAAACCTCGCCTTAAAAATCTTCTGCTGGTTACACATAGACTATAGTTGTATTTCATTGAGTAGATTCTTTCCTTTTAATCTATAGCTGTGAAATGTGTTTTCAATAACCCCAGAAGCAGAAGCAACACTTTTTCAGCAATACAGGACTCATGCATATGGCACTTTCTTTAAAGCTGCCCTTTGTATTCCCTTAGGAACATTGTGGAAAAAAAAGAAACATCTAATTTACTGGGTGCTTGAAAATAAGAGCAGCTTACTTTTAGAGGAAATAGTAATAAATTACTACAATTTTCCAGCACCTATCCATATTTAGAGAACTAAATTAGTAGGTTTAGTGATAACAAACCCCCTTTTATTGTGTAGAATTTCTCAAAATGGATCCATTAGGCTTTGATCTAAAATAACTTGGGTAAAACCATCCTCTCCTGCAAGTATTTGTGTCTTTTCTTGAATTCATCTGTGTTATTCTTCTGCTACTTGTGTGAATAATTTACACAAAAATAGAGAGGGCTTAAAACCAAGAAGAAATGGGATAGAGACTCTGTATCAAAACATTGACTATTTAGAGTTAATTAGCACTCCCTCATTAATAAATACCTGTGGAAAGAGTATAATTTGATGGAAATAAGACTCTTTTTCATCTTTTTCTTATATTTTCCAGAAGTCAAATCTATAAAAAGTGTTCCCAAAGATGGTCTCAAAATACTATTTCAGAAGCATGGGGGGTGAGTGTTTCATTTAGGGAAAAATGTTTATAAGTTTAAATTTGCTAAAATTTAAATGGGCATTAAGACATTTGAAGCTCTTCCCCCACTTCCAAAAAACTTTTCATGAAGTCTACCAGAGTTCCAAGTATATTCCTTCAATTCATTTCATAGTAGAAACAATGAGAAAAAATAGCCAGACTCTCATTCCTGATTAAATAATTGGCATAAAATCCTAATGTGAATTAAAATAATTACTGGAAAACTGGGCTATTCTATGCCCTTTAAGATTCAAATTCCAGAACTTCAGCAAGGGGGGATGAAAAAATTAAACATTCTACGGTCACTGTTTTCATTTTGTGTAATCAAAATAAGGTAAAATATTAGGCAAAATTATTTTCTCTCCATATACATTAGGGAAAGTATTTATTTATTTATTTATTTATTTTTGGTACCAGGAATTGAACTCAGGGGTACTCGACCACAGAGCCACACCCAAGCTCTATTTTTTATTTTTAAATAGGAATAGTCTTATGAGTAACTTAGCACCTCAGTAACTTTTGCTGAGGCTGGCTTTGAACTCGTAATACTCCTGCCTCAGCCTCCCTAATTGCTGGAATTACAGGCGTGTGCCACTGTGCCTGGCCCAAGTTTGGGTTTCTCATCAATGAAAAACATTTTATTAGAATCAAATACAACCATAATAATAAATCAGATGCATATAGAATTGTTTATGTATCCTTTTGAATTTGCCTTTTTGTCCCCTTTCCTAATGAATCAACCTTAAAAATCCTCATGAAGTACAGAAACTAAAAAATTGTTATAATAATGACCTTCTTTTATAAATATATGTTTGGATGACTTACTAAAAAAATCTTTATCATTTATTTCAAAGAATAAATATATCCAGAAATAATTTTTAATTGCAAGATTTACTAGAAATATTTAACATTGAACAGATCTTAAACAGTGAAATTATAATGTACTTGTCAAGTAAGTTATGAGGTAAAACAAGCTTGTTTATTCTTGATCTGTTTGAGGTCACCCTTGTTGAAAAGAGATAAACTTTTTCAGATTCTTAAAGTAGATCACTAAAAATGATGAGGTTTCTGTGTAGTTTTGCTCCTGATGAGGATTTTCTCAAGTGAAATATAATCATCAAGATCAGAGTATGCATGTATTTATATTTCAGTTGAATGTTATGGCAAACTATAACATTGCCTAAACATAATATGTAGTTATATTTATTTTAAAATAAATAGAACATTAGATGACATTAAATTAATAAGAATTTGTGTTAAATGAATATAATTCATACTATATAAAGAAGAGTAAATCTTGCAGTTTTTATTATGGTTAAACAATCCTAAAATGCTTAATATTTTGTCATCCAAGGATGATTTTGATAGAGCAGATTTCCACTTTAGCACAATAGTTTAGAAAACTAGGACCTAAATTTGAAATCTGAAGTTCTAAATTTTATAGTTTTTATGTGTTCTTAAATCATCTCAAGACTGGTACATCACACATGAAAAAATTAATTACATTCCCTTTTCAATGAATCAGATTACATTTCAGTACAATAAAGAGCAGTATAAAAAATGGTTTTTTCCAAATTTTTTAAAATTAAAGGCATTTTAAAAGTTTTTTTAATTCCAAGTTGAAATTAGTGGAGAAAAACAAACATTTCTAACAATCTTATTACTTAAATAAAAAATACTTTAACAAATGTACCATTTAACAACGTACTGGTAAAATCAGTATACATACAAAAATAAGATTATCTTCATTATTTCAAAGAACAAAATACCAATAATTGATGAAACAAGGCTTTTATAAGTGAAAAAAACTTATAATTCATCATTGTTAGGAAAAAAAAAACTAACAATATAATGCAGCAGACACTTGGGCAAATAAAGTGTTCCATTAAAATGGTCTTAAGAGGGGCTAGGGCTGGGGCTCAGTGGTAGAGCACCTCATAAAAACAAATAAATAAATAAACAAACAAATAAATAAATAAATAATAAACAAAGAAATATATTGTATTCATCTACAACTAAAAACATATTAAAACAAACAAACAAAAAAATCCCCATTTCTCCTGATGGGCAGAATCATAGCCTCTGGTACAGCAGTTCCCTGTGTTTCTTCTTCACTAGCAAAGCAATGAGGAAACTTCTTAGAAAAAGGCAGGGGTGTGGGGGAGTTAAGAGGTTCTGAGTAACTGATAATTTCTAATGACAGATGTCAGAAAGCCTTAGCTGAATGCTTAGCCATAGGAAGATATGCAGGTTGCCGACATTGTAGACATTTGTGACTTCAGTTCTGTGTAGTACTTCACTTGTCCAATTATATGTATCTCTGTTCATCATAGAATAAATTTTTGCATTTCAAGATTCCTTTTATCAGAAAAGTATCTTGTGACTCAGAATTTTTTTGGTTTAGCATCAGGTGTGCTTCTCAGAATTAACGTTATTTACTATTTTATTCATTGAAATATTCTGTTCTCAGGAAGATCAATTTTTGTAGAAGAAGGTCATAGTTAAAAATTTCTGATATAATATCTCTGTATTTATTTTATGTTATATATAAACACATGTAATTGTACGTAAGTGAAGTTCATCTTTTATTGTTGGCTTTTAATTGCATTTCAAAGTTCCTACTTTAGGGACAGCAATGTGTTTCTAAGACAGAGATGATGTCAGGCGTAGACAGGCAAAGGAACATGCTTAGGATAAGGTAAGCTGATGCAAGCTATCAGAATGGTTGCCTGGCAACTGGGAACAGAGAAATGACAGGTGAAAAAACTAGATCTAGCAAGAACATTTCTGCACATTTCGTCAAAATATCGCAGATATAAAAAATACCTCTTAACCATTGGGTATAAGTCTAATTTTTTTAAAAAAATACCAAGGGTCACTTGCTATTAATTATTTTGAATTATTATCTGATAGGGTAATTGGTAATATAATTTGTTTCCATTCATGACATACAAAATTCAAGATGACTGAAAAATTCTCAATATATTTTGGAAAAACTCTTCCAGGAGCAACTGTGAAACATATACCTTCCAAAGAACTATTAATAAAGGAGACTTTGCTTTACAATTCAAGCTAAAAATCTATTGAGTTTCTAATTGCATTGTAGATACGCCCATATTTCCCTTAAGAAGCAAAAAGGAAAAAAATGTAATTAGAACCCAGGGAAATGAAACACTAAGTAAAAATACATGATAAACAAAGTCAGGGTATATTTTCCTCAAAATTTCCTTTTTAAATTTCATAATGCAGAGAACTAAGTTATTTTCCTACCAATATAACTGTCATTTTATTTCTAATTGCTGAAAATTTAAAATGACAAACAGAAATTTAATCCACTGGTGTCATTTTTCTACACATCTCCTTTCCAGGGAGTAGAGTCATATTATCTTCTTATTATCTGAAGCATCACCTTGTATTTCTTATTCATTTTTTTTACTCTAGCCTGTTCTATACTCTAGTATAGATCTCCCACATCAGTCTCATATGAAAAACAACAATTTCTAATTTCTCTAATAAGTACTATGTTAATCACCACTACACTTGTTTGCTCATTTAAGGTCTACTTAATTTCTGTTCAGCTAATCGTGTTGTGCATTTTAACAACATAATTTTAAAGAAGCATCCATATTTTGGAGTTTCTATCAATTTTCCAAACAGGATAAATGATGTTACCAAAATGATTAAAAGAAAAAAATAGCGACCTAATCCCAAGTTGATTTGTTTCACATAGAACTGTGCCATTAATCAGTCATGACAATTCAGTAACTTGTCATGGGTGTAAATTTCTTCAGTGGAAATTTTAGGTTTCATCATTATGAATCATTAAATCTTGAGCAACCTATGAATCTTTAACAAAATTATTTTCATGAAGACACTCAACAAATTCAGGAGCACAAAGGGTGCATATTGTCCATGTGTTGATTTCAGAATTTGAGGTAGTGTTACCAAGTAAAATGAATGTATCATTATGGCATAAAGGATTAGATTGCCTGGAACAAGAAATTTCTAGGAATGCAAAAGTTGCAAAGCTTGGTCATTTAAAGGTAGCAAATGACAGACATGGAGGGAATTCTGTCGTATGATAACTAAAGAAAGTGAGAAGATGAAAACATGGTTATGTTTAAGAAGACATGATTTCTGTGAAAGTATACCTAAAAACAATAGGTGATCCTTAACACTTAGGTTACAATTTCAAGAAACCATGCCAATAAATCATGATAAATAATATAGTATGTTTATGTACTATAAATACATATATAAATATACGTATGAATAGATATTTTCATAAAACTTTCAATTCCTGAATCTGACTTCATGTATTAGAAATTCTTAGTTTTCCAGGCCTTAAAAATGCAAAAAGAATAAAATGTCAAATTATGCATTATGTATTTAACTTAAAAGAAAAACATTAGCATATAAATCATAAATTCTTAGATATATTTCCTCCTTTCTATGTATGGCAATATTAACTTAATTCTTATTGACTTTGCTCCAATGCAAGAATTTGCCTATAATTCAATAAAACAGCCTTCAAGTCAAGAGAGAGTCTGTACATTTCTTAACCGGTGGCAACTTGGTACATTTCTTGTCCACTCAATATGCTTAACATTTCATTTCCTTTAGGCAGTTGGTTTGTTAAATTCTGTCAGAGTTGTGGAAGAGTTCTGTTTTAAAATTGGACTGGCTAGTCATGTTTCATATCCTACTGGCTGTAGCTCTTTAGAAAAGAAGGCCACCCTCACTGCTTCTTGCCATGGGTCTTAGGAAAGGACAGATGGGATTCACAGAGTGCAGTCAATTATCTTGTATGGGGAGAAACAAGCAAACTTATGTGAACATTGAATTTGTATGAAACTTCTTGAAACTACAGCAGCTACTACATATTTTAAATGATTTATGGCTTCTAGATGTCAGTAATTTGAGTATTAAAATAAAATACTATAAAATTATGACAATTTTAGTGAAAACAATTACTTCAAATATGAAAAACATTATGCTAGGGAGTATTATGAGCAATGTGGATATAAAACAACAAATACTATATAATAAGTTGACATAGTATATCTATCATATGAATAAAAACCTTACTTGCTTCATGTATTCTATGAAGAATAAAGATTCACTTAAAAATCCCATGTCTAGACATATTTTAAAACATATTGGTAGAAATAATTGTTAAAAGGTACCTTCTGAAACCATTCCTAACATAAATTGAATACATCCTAATAAACGGTTATAATGATATATTTTAAACATCAACTATGCTTACCTGACTAGCTGAGAGGATCTACCAATATTATCAAGGAGCCAAAGTAAGTAGTGATGTAGAGTACCTGCTTCACAGAGGTAATAAGATATTAAACATTAGTGTTTATACTTTAAAGAGTAGTGTACAATTTATAATTTATACAATATACAATTTATACCTCTTTCTTTGAACATATCATTAAAAATGTTTGCACAGTTATATTGTACTAAGGAACAATACAGTTGAAATTGCATTTATATCATGTTTTGTTGTTTCTGTACATAGATCTTAATATGAAAAGCCCTTTAGTGAGGGAAATTTTCTATCAAAGAAGATTTTACTGATCTTATCTGAAAGTTATGTTATCATCAAGAGACTTGAATTATGAAAAGGTGATAATGATATTTAAATACATACCCTGTTAAATAGTTTTTTAAATGGTAAGGATAGTCATAATTTGTGAGAACATCAATAATTTCAAAATTTCAAAATAGACAACTACAAATGACATGAATGTATTGCTATATCTCTTCAATCTGACTCTCAGTGGATTGAAGGAGTAATACAGGTTTGAAATATATAAAATGCAGATGATATTAAATGCAGATTACAGGAATCTAATCTCCACTGTTGTTTCTACATATTTAATTCCAAACAATATTTTAATAAATAAAGATATTTTCAATAAAACCATGGAAATGTGTATTCCACTGCAAAGTATACTTACTGTATAAGATATAAAGAATCAGTGCATTTGTGGACTAGGAGTATCCATAAATCTCTTTCCAACAAATTATATGGCAACATATTGGAAATTCATATCCTATGTATGAAAAACTAATTGCCAGAATAATAGCTATACACAATTCAAATCCTTGGAATACATGTTATAAAGTTACGTTTTGAAGCAAAATCTACCAATTATGCCATGTCTGTGTATGAACACAATACAGTGAAATCCACTTGTGTGTGTATGTGTGTGTGTTCATGTGAATATATATATATATATATATATATATATATATATATATATATATATATATCATTACGTATAATAATAATATAAGGCAGATCAGCAGAGTAGAACACAGGGATCAGGTGGAGGGAAAAGGGAAGGTACTGGGGAATGAAATTATGTTATTTCCACATACTAATATGGCACAATGAATCCCACTATTATGTACAATTATACTATATCAAGAGCAACAATTACAAAAAGGAATTAGAGTCAAATTTTAAATAAAAACAAAAACTGGAAAGAACCCGTTATGTGAGTTTCCACCACACTATCCACTGGAAATAAGGAAAGTAAAATCATAAAATATGTTACTTAAGATATTTAAAAGTGGGGAGGGGGCATGGATCTGGGGTTGTGGCTCAGCGGCGGAGTGCTTGCCTAGCATGTGCGAGGTCCTGGGTTTGATCCTCACCACCACATAAAAGTAAATAAACAAAATAAATGTATGGGGCTGGGGATATGGCTCAAGTGGTAGCCCCTTCGCCAAGCATGCGTGAGGCACTGGGTTCGATTCTCAGCACCACATAAATATAATGTAAAGATATTGTGTCCACCTAAAACTAAAAAAAAATAAATATTTTTTTTAAATATTTAAAAGCCATCGTATACCAATTTGGGAATAAATGTATAGCAAACACTTAAATGTTCTGTTTATTTATTTGCATAATAAAAGTCAAAGTACTTTGCCTTTTGAGAATAGAGAAATACCACAAGGAAAAATGCTTTGAAATCAAACATCTTTGCAAATGTGTTGAATTACAGAGAAAAGGAGAAAAGAATGTATATCTACATATTTTGTCAAAAGATATTTCATGTTTGCCCTTTAATGTTTAAACCTAAAGAACTGAATTGAATCAAACATTTCTGGTAAATTGATTGTTACTGAAGTTTGTTTGCTGATAAGAATTTTCTCTGTGAGAAGGGAAGAAATTGCTAGACATCTTCAATAGGAGGAATATTTTTTGTCCATGTACAATGGAATCCTTTGAAAAAATGGTTTGTAGAGGTACTCATCCATGTTAAGTTTATGAAAGGCAATGTGGCATTCAAGTGTCATAGTGTATTTTCTTAAGTTGGATGACAATTCACAAAGGTTTGCTTTTTTATTGTACTTCAAGACATGCAATTATATTTTTCTTCTATGTGATTTTATGCATCAATAGTTTACAATAAAGATTAAATTTAAAGAAAAAGTTACTCTGAGTTTCAAGACAATAAAATATTCTAAAGCAATATTGTAGAAACTGATCCACAAATTTATAGTTAGATTTTTATATATATATTTATATATCCTAAAATGTGACAGACACATATATAGTAATAATATCTATAAATTTAGCAATTCTATTTTATGTTATTCTTTAAATCATAAGCTTAGGAAGGGCGGAGTTTAGGGAAATGAATGACTTTCCTTAAGCTTCTGTGGCTTATAATTCAAAAATTTGGATTTCAAGTGACACTGTTTTCATTTCACCATTTATGTTTCTTGTCATGAATGTCCACATAAGAATTTAAATGTTTAGGAAAACCACATTTCAAATATTTTATAAATTTCTAGATTAGTATTACAAGTAATAAAACCAAACAAAATTATTATCCCAATTTTTACTTTAACAGTTCCACCACCACTAAAAAATATTGTCTAATAATACATATGACTAATTAAATGTAGAAACTTACATAAAGTGAAATTGATAATATAACATCATACATTTGATTCTCACTTGGGAATCTGTAAAATGACTAATGGACTATGCATTGATTGTTTCACTTATTGAATGACAGATGTGCTTTCATTCCTGATTTGAACATATAAGAATAGTCACTAAGTCCAACTTATTGTATTTAAAATAAGAACTAGAAACTTCCTCAGATTTTTCAGTCATGAATGTTTCCAAGTAGAGCAAGTTTTCAACCATTAATTGTGTTAACAACTTAACCTTGAGGAGCTCTCTGGCATCAACACCAATCAAACTACAAACTCATAAAAGATGTTCACAAAAAAACAAATGTGTGATTCTTAAAGACCAGAGAGATTCTATATTTGGAAAAATACATGCACATTTAAAAAATAACAGTGACAGACACATAATTATAAAGGAAATAATATTCTACCTAAAAGAAAATAATTAACAATGGACCATTTCTCAAAAGTCATGAGAAAATATTCTGTTTGAAAATTCAAAATATTTTTTGTATTTCAAAATATGTCTTGATCAAAAATTCTTTTCATTTTTGTTCATTTATAAACAGAAGGAAATGTTTTAGCTCATCTTCAAGAAACAGGCCTGACAGCATTAACAGAAGCGTTGAGCCATTAAATGCTGCATTTTATTTAAGAAAACAGTTATTAAAGGCCAACCAAAGTTCAGGGAAGAAAAACATAGCTTTTCCTTCATGTACTCTCTTCACGGAAGTCATAATTCTTAACTCATTTCTTGCTTTATTGGAAAAAGAAGTTTACAAAAATAAAAAGGAGAAGGGAACAACCATGTTTTGCTTGTGTGTGATTTATAAGCTTAAGAGTATAAAACCTTCACGATGAATTTGCTCTGATAGTATAGTATATATTTCAAGTTAACAACTAATTATTAAAATTAAACAAAAAGCCTATTTTTTTAACTCTATGGTATTTTTCTCTCTACTAGATTTTATTTGTTTCCCATCCTGAAAAATATATACTTTCAAGCATATGTTGACTCTCCAGTGCCATCCAAGTAATGTCATATTTGCAACATGGAGGGACGATCTTCAAGAAATGTTATCTCAATAACTTGTACCATACCTAAAAGTTCATGAAAAAAGCCCTTCAAAAGCATTTTTATTACTTTTATTTATCACAAGTCTTATTTTCTAACCTACCAAGAACACTTACTCACCCTATGAATATACCTATTATGTGTTCAGGAACTATTTTACAATCTGAAAAATATAGGGGGAAAGAGTCTCTGAATTCATGGAACTCAAATTTATTTGTAAACAAAAAGATAAATGTAGCTTATAGTAGGGTTTTGCTGTGGTCCAGGAAGAGGTCTGGACAATCTATTGCCTATCTCACCTACTCTTTCATCTTTCAAGTCCCAACACGGATATCATTTCTTTTGCAAAATATTTTCTGACTCCCCAAGCATATGTGCACTAACAATATGGTGTCCCTCATATTCCTTTATTATAATGATCACCTCTGTAGTTTTTTTCCCATTTGATGCAAGGTATATTCACACTTCTCTAATTCTGAGTCTCTATCTTGCTCCTATGACATTGATCAAATCATTAATGCCTGTGCTTACTGTTCTTTTCTTGCTTACTTCTGCCATTTCTCCTAGCTCTAAAGTTTGGGAGATAATGGAGCCACTTAGAAAATAGGCTACGTTCTACAGCCTAAAAATATCTCTCACCTTATGTTGAGCCTCACCATTCACAGGCAAGCAGAAAGCAGCTGGGCAGTAAAAGATGTCATTGGAATCATAGCATGAGATTGTACACAAATTGGATTTGACTGCCACATCCTCTGGAGTGGCCATACTATTTTGCTTTCTGTGCAATTTGCCCAATTACATTCCTGCCTTTCCTTAGATTAGATCATGCTTCCAGAAATAGTGTCTTAAGATTGTGGAGTGCATTGGTTTCCTATGTCTGCTACATTAGATTACCCAAAACTTGCTGATTCTAACAGAAGTTTAATCTCCCAAATCTGGATCATCAAAGTCTGAGAGCAGTGTCACAGGACTGAAGTCAAGATGTTGGCAGGAGCACAGTCTCTCTGGGGGTTCCATGTGACTATGTGTCCCCTGCCTCTTCCAGCTTCTGGGAGGTATCTGCATTCCTTGGCTTATGGCCTTATCTTTCTATCTTTGCTGCATTTCAAATCCTCTTCTTCTCTGTGCATCTCCATCAGAATTTTTGTCTCTCTCTTATAAAAATACACATGATAGCATTTAGAGCTCACCCTGATAATCCAGGAAAAACTTCCTCTTCTGAGAAACTTTAATTGCATTTTTTCCCACATATGGTAATATTCCTTCTAATAGTAAATAAGATAACATTTGCCAATTATGGAAAAAAGGTGAGGGCATAAAAATTTGAGGACTGCCATTTAGCTAATTTCAGAGAACACACTTGGTAAAAAGAGATTTCACCTTTCTCACAACAAAGAAGCTTCAGGAATGAAGTCAGGATTAGAAAGATGCCTTAACTAAGCCCATTCATGAAACCATCTGTTTGGTGCGTTTTGCCCTTTGCCTCCCCTAATCCACTCCTTTACATCTAAAAGGAGGATGTACGGTTGGTCACAGTGATACTTTGGGACTCAGGCATCACCTTCAGCTAGCTTTCCTCTTCTGTAAATGCATGTTTTGCTTACTCATGAAAACAGATATAATTCATTTCTCTTTCAGGAAAAACAATACAACAATAACAAACCTAAAGCTCTAGGTTTACTATCCATGGTATTTCACATTCATCTCATTTTCTCAGTGAATTAGATAATCAATTTTATTTTTATGTGTGTCATAGACTGTATCAGTGTTTTAGTAATGATGAGTGGAAAACAATGAAATCCCCATTTTCTACCAACAAAAACTAAATGTCCATGACATGAACACTTGTCTTCTGCTTATATGTTTTACTGATAGAAGAATAGAGGATGGAACAAGTGGGTTGTTCTTCTCTTTGTGCATTCAGCAGTAGTGGTCATTGGGAGAAAGTTGAATCAGAGTGGTGAGAAGACAGGCTTAATATAATAGCTTAGGGCTAGATACAGGCTCAGGAGCATCCAAGGTTGACAGCAGAAAAGCCATTGCAGTATAACAAGAATTGGATTTACCCAATGTTGTTTCTTGGCTTTCTTCTCATGATAGTTAATTGTGTTTTTGTTCTTTGCTATTCAATATTTTCCAAAACTATCCTGCATGCTCTCCCCTCTCTCCATAATATCTTTTCACCATGTTTTTTGTATTATTGGTAGTGGGAATCAAGCCTAGGACCTTACGAATGCTTGACAGCACTCTATCACTAAGGCTTACCTCCAGCCCTGTCTTCACTGTTTAAATCATAAATCATTGTTCTCCAGTATGTTTTTCTGAGCCCAGCATTAAGTAAGTATTTAATAAAATCATTGAATAAATAAGTAAAGGAAGGAAGAAGAAAGAAAGGAAAGAAGGAAACTAAATTTCCTGGTTCAAGCACTAACAATGACTATTATTTAGTTAACTTCATGCCCACTCAGAAGAAATTCTATTGCATAATTATAAATGTTTTATAAATACTTTGTCAATTAAGTCCTTGGTAAATGTAATTAGTTTTCATATAAAACCTCATCACTTAGAATAAAATAAAAATAATAGACTTGGCTCTGGATTCAAACAAAAGTCTTTTTGCTCCTAACAATTATTTGATGTCATAACCTAAAGGAACATGACAAAGCATTTTATATAGTATCCTTCAGGTGGTTCAGTCTACCAAGGATCCTTTTCAGCCTTGAGTTTTAGAATACTTAGCATGCTTTCCATGACTCATTTAGGAAGCAAGCAATCAGGAAATTAAAAATGTCTTTTCATATCTGTAAGGGTGAGAGTGGTTTATATAGGCTTCTTTTAAATGCTTTGCTTATTTTAATAACATTATTAATTTGCTGTATTTTTTGTTTTGTTTTGTTTTGGGTTCCTCATATGACTTTTTTTAGTATAATAAAATCATTGGACCTATAGGTTTCTTTGAAAAATAACACAGTGCCTCTTACCCTTCTAATAGTTTTTCTGTCCCACTGATAGTCACTAAATACAGAGTAGCTTATAAGTTCATAACTGCCCCACTAACAACCTGGACACAGTGCAGAAAGATGACTGAGAATTTATCATGTTCAGTGTTACTTTACTGACCGGTAGAATTGTTGGGAAGAATAAAGGTTTTGGGGTCCGGGTGTGTAGGTTTCTATGCTAAACTGGCCTGGAAGATGCTCCCTCTCCAAAGAATTGGTCACTGTCTCCCTATATTGAAGAGATGATCAAATAAGTAACATATTCTAGTAAAGCTCTGTTATCAACTTTGGATCACATAGTTACATTTTTGTACTCTCTTTTATGTGGTATCTTTAGCATTTGTTTGATCAAATGCATGCCTGGATTAATTTGGATTTTGCATTTCAGGAAATAGAGAGAGCTTCTGGTTTATCTTATTTTAATGCTTTTTGTATATTATTTATGCACCCTAGCTTATGTAAAATCATGTTCCATGGGTTACTGCTAAACTGATTGGCATGCATGGAGGTTGTATGTGAAGCTCCAGTGCAGGGTAAGTATTGACTTATTTACATTATTTTTCATTGCACATGTGTCTAAAATTTGGGTATTCCTAGATTCCTTTAAATCACTTTCTAGAATCAGACTACATATAACTGAATGGTAGTCCTCTCCCTCAGTATTCATTAGAAATAAATATGGATCAAGATGTATGTTTATACATTATTATGACAATTGTAGAGATGCCACCAAATATTACTTACTTTTTATCACACTCTACTATATTGAATATTTAAAGAACATTCTTAGCTCTTCAGTTTCTGTAAAACCAGACTGTCATCAGGATGCTGTCCCCAAGTCTAATATTTGTTTATTTGTTTGTTTGTTTTTTCCACTGTTTTAGGAAGAAGTAAGGCTACAGAACAGTAAGCACTTTCTTTCCTTAATCAACAAGGAAGAAAGTCCTCCCTGATTCCAAAATATCTTTCTCAGTTTAATAGGTGTATACATTAGGTCAGATCACTAAAATTTTTATTCAATTTGTTATAACTTAGTACTACCATAAATCATGTAAATATGTGGTGCAATCTTAACATAATATCTAAAATATATTGCACTTTAACACAGTTAAAAAATGAAAAAATAAACCGAGTGTGGTGGTACATGCCTGTAATGCCATCAGCTTGGGAGGCTCAGACAGGAGGATCACAAGTTCAAAGGCAGCCTCTGCAATGGGAAGGCACTATGCAACTCAGTGACACCCTGCCTCTAAATGAAATACAAAAATAGGGCTGGGGATGTGGTTCAGTGGCCGAGTGCCCCTGAGTTCAATCCCCAGTTACAGCCTCCCCCCCAAAAAAGAAAAAAATAGAAAATATTTTCTATACTTCTTGATTTCAAGTCAGACTTCATTTATTTAAAATAAAATTACTGAGACTTGGGGTATAGCTCAGTGGATGAGCTCTTTCCTAGCATGCATGTGACTTTATGTTCAATCCCTAGCACCTCAATATATAAAATTTTAAAAATAGTGCTTGAGTAAATTCTTTAAAATTTTTTAACTTATAGTTCATTAAGCATAAAATCTCTATCTGGGGATTTAACGTGTGAGGAAATAAATAAAAATGTAATTCTCAACAAAATACACATTGAAGTCAAGTGCTTGTGAAATTTTTAACCTGCAAGATGAAAAAGTTTCAAAGTTTCATTCTGCCTTAAGGTAACTAATGGGAATCATACGAAAGCATCACATTTGCTCCATTTTGGTTTTGTTTTTGTTTTGGGAAGAGGGCTTTTCATTTTCATTTTATGTTACAACTCGCTTTAAACAAGTATGCAAATGTATCTATTTTATATCCTAATGGAAAATCAAATTACCTTTTCTACTGGAAGTTACAGACATAAATTTACAGAACCACTTGAGTGAATGATTAGTAGATAGGCTTTTCTGAAAGCTCAGATAATTTCTTACATAAAGATTATTGTTTGAATAGCACATCTATCACTGTCATCATGAAAAAATAAAGAATGACATAATAATCTCTTGGTGAAGCTAAATTTTACACACCCTTAGATTGGAATGAAACACAGATGTTGCATAAATGGTGGAGCTTTACTAAATATAGAACATGACAAGAAATTAAAAAGCAGTTTATGAATTATTCATTGAGTTTCCCGTTGAATAACTGGGGGAATCCTGCTAGTTCTTAGGAGCATGTCAGCACACCCAGCCACCTAGCTCACCTGGAACCTCTGATGAGCATCAGTCTTCTCAAGGATGTGAGGACAATTATGCATTTTTTAACAACAACAACAAAAAAAACCCGCCTTCCTCCAACTACTGACCAGAGTGAAGATATAAGAACCAGCTCCCAGCCAGGCATGGTGGAGCACACCAGTAATCCCAGCAGCTTGGGAGGCTGGGGCAGGAGGATCGTGAGTTCAAAGCCAGCCTCAGCAACTTAGCAAGGGCCCAAACAACTGAGAGAGACCCTGTCTCTAAATAAAACATATATTTAAAAAGTCTGGGGATGTGGCTCAATGGTTAAGCACCCCTGGGTTGTCAAATCTGCAGTACCAAGAAAAAAAAAAAAGAAAAACAGCTCCCCTGTCTCAGAGGAACACCCCAGCTCCTGAGTCCACTCAGGAACCATCTCCCAGCCTGGCTTCTCTGCCCTCTCTCTCCCACAGCCCTTGCTCCTGAGAGCACATGCCATGAGCCTCCTTCCTGGTAATCCAGTCTGTTTCCCAGAACTTGCATCCCAGATACTCCAGAACAGATATGGTGTCTGTCTTCTCCTGACGACCTGCTAGGTCCTGCCCAGGCCCTCACCATTGAGCATCGCTGGACCTGGGTCCCCTTTCCTGGGAACACACAGCCCCTGGCTCACAAGTCTATGTGAAAAACCCCAAATCATCACCAGACTGCCTCCGCACCAGGACTGCCCCATGTGCACCTTGACCTCCCAGGACAGCCAGAGCTCAAGGGCAGGGGAGGGCTCTTGGACGTTTTGTCCTTTTCTACCCACCCCCAGTGCCCAGCATGCCCACCCCTGGCTCTGCCAACCTCAGCTCTCAGTCCAGCCCCAGCACTGTGGATAGATCCTGCAAAGACCATGCCAGCCACAGAGGCTGACCACAGAGCTGTCCGGAGCCCCCAGGTCCCCTAGCCCACCATCCACATCTGAGGGCAAAGGAGCATTCTCCACCTGTCCCTGTCTTCTTGGGTTTCCAAGGGGCAAATCAGTTCCCTCCAGCCTGAGAGCCATCTGCACCATGAGGAAGAGCCCGGCCTGTCACCACCAGAGTACAGCCTGGCTTCCGTGGCCTCAGGGAGCTGAGCCTCATGGGCAGTAAGGCTACCCTAGCTGGCCTTGCTGACCCCAGCTACAAGGAAGACTGGGCTGCTGGGGGTGCCCAGCTAGATCCCTTGCACCCCACAACACACTGGTTCTGAGCCCAGCACATAGTAGGGCTAATGGAAGAGCACTTAATGCCCCCATAGAGCCCCAGGGCCTGCATCAAGGGTGTCTTAAGGGAACCACTAATTCAGTGCCTCCAAAATGTCAGAGCCAAACTCAAGAGGCAGGTGGATTGGGGCAGGGAGAGTGGAGAGGGGTCAAGAGTGACAGTTGTGGCCCTTGTGCATGACTGAGTGGGGGTCTTCACCCTCTAGGTGGAGGATGTGGACAGCCGCATGAAGCAGCTCTTCTTAGGGCTTTAGCGAGCCTCCTTGGGGGGAAGAGGGCAGTTTCATTTCTTGCACGGAGATTGTGGTATTGTGTTCAATAAGAAGAAAAAGAGCTGGGGTGGTGGTACATGCCAGGAATCCCAGGGGCTCAGGAGATTGAGGTAGGAGGATCACAAGTTTGAGGCCAGCATCAGCAACTTATGGAGGCCCTAAGCAACTTAGCGAGACATTAAATAAATAAATAAGAAATAGAGTACCTAAAACCCTTGGAATCGATAAAGTGACTGGCCCCCCAGGGGCTGGTGGGTAACCTCATGATGAGGGCTGGTTGCCCTCTAGTCATCAGCTGTGTGATTGGTTGGCCACTTTCGTTTCCTAGGGAAGGGAGGGGCCGAGGGTGGAGCTGATCACCAGGGGCCAAGGATTTAAACCACTGTGCATGCTCATGTCAGGAAGCCCTCATACCACTGCTGAGGACCAGTTTGGAAAGTTTCAGGTAGGTGACCATGTGGTGGCTCTGGAAGTGAGTCACCTCACGGGGTTGGAAATTTCTCATCCTGCCTGCCCACCCCCCAATACCTCGCCCTGTGAATTTCTTTTCTGACTCTTCAGAGAAAAGAAGGAGAAGCAAAGGGGTGTGTTGTCCCCATCCCCAATGGGGTGGCTTGACAGGATTGGCCTTGTGAGAGTCTCTCCCTGTACCCACCGTCCTGGGCTCAGGGTGGCTCCTTTATAGTAAATGGTAAGAGTGACTGAGCTGCCCTGGCTGATTCTCAAACATGAGGAGGGGATCCTGGGAACCTCCAGTACATGGGCAGTGGGTCAGAAGCACAAGTGACAATGGACCTTGCCAACGTGGGCAGTACTGTATTCCTGAGCCCTCAGGCTGTTGGATCTGATGCGAACTCCAGGCAGCTGGTGTCAAGGTTGAGTTAAATGGTGGCACACTCAGTTGGTGTCCCGAGAACTGGATAATCTGATGGAGTGGGGCAGCGTTGGGCAGGGGGGCCCCAACATGCATCTGGCATCAGAAGGGAAGCCCTGAGGGCCATAGGAGAGAGGAAACAGGGTTGAGATCCCAGAGACACCACCACCCTCTTCAGAAGGAGGAAACCCAAGTGCTCTTCACCTTGGGATGGGTTATGCCCTAAGAAGTGTCCTTTGGCTTCAGCTCATGATTGCCAGGCTGCCCGGGAGCTGCAGCTCACTGTTGCTGCCCAGCATGACGGGAGAGTACGGGACAGGCATTGCTACCCAGGAAAGGACCAAAACTCCAAGTTCAAAGTGTGGATTCCATGGGAACCATGTTGTTTCCCACCGTCACAGAAGCCGAGCCACCCTGAGTCCAGGACCATCAGCTCTCTCAACTTTGTCAAACCACCCATATGGGGATGGGGACAACAGGCTCCTTCTGCGTGCCCTGGCCTTGCCAACACAGGCCACATCACTGCTGAAAGACTCAAAGGTTTGTGGGTATATTGGGATGCTCAGGGACCCTCCACTACCGTTCCAAAGTGGCCAGGATGAGACACAAGAAGTGGGAACATCAGGTGCGTGTGCACCACTGTGTGGCTGGGCTGGTGTGTCAGGAGCTGTAGTCACTCCAAGGCGGAGTTATGTTGGGGCAGACGCTGAGTCTGATGTGTCCCCACCTGCAAATTCATAGGTTGGAGGCCTGACACCAACTGAGACAGTATTTGGAAACAGGATTTTGGGGAGGCAATTGAAGTTTAATGAGGGCATAAGGATGGGGACTAATCCAACTGAGAGATGCCCTTGTAAGGAAAGGAGCTACAGAGAGCCTGGCCTCGCCACCACGTGAGGGTGTCTGCAAGGTCCAAAGCCAACCTGGTCTTGCATATCCACCTCTGTAACTGTGAGAAGGCAAGGTCTGTGGTTCGAGGCCAGGTACAGGGCAAAAGCGCATGTGCGGTAGGCCTGAGCGCCTAGGAGCTGTCATTGCTGGCCCGCATCATCAGACCTGGCAAGAGCCCATAGAGAGCCGTCCCTTCAGCGCCAGAGCAAACAGTGCCACTGTCCTTAAGATCAAGGACTTAGAATTAAGGCTCTTTTGATGGGAACAGGATTCAGGAGCCAGAGAAGCCAGTGGGAAGGTGTTGTTACCCGATGGCTCCACAAGGGGGCGCGTGTCACCACTCGGAAGCAGGTTGATCTGCGTCCTGTGCTGTTAGCGAGCAGCCTGGGAAAGGGGGACCCGAGTTTGAGGATCTTACCAGGGAAGGCTGCCCTCCTGCCACAAGGGTGACACAGAGGTACTCCCCATTCTTGAGGCTTTGCCTACTGCCTCGCATGTGGGCAAAAGAGAACAAGAACAGAAAGTGACATGGCTCAGGCTGCAGGTTGGGACAAAGCTGAAGCAAAGGAGGTGGGATGGCGCCAGAGACCCCTTCTGCCCCTCTCCTGTCATGGGGTGGAGGGACGGCTGCGCCCAAGCCTGAGGGTAATGGTAGGTTTTGCAGAGAAGCAGGGAGGAGGGACATCTGCCTGAAATCTTGTTCCTGGCTGCTCATGTCCCCTGTTCCTTTGAGCTCAGTCACCAAGAAGCAATCCCCTGGTCCTCAGCAGGCAAGCCTGCACTGAAGCAGGAGGTGCAGGAGCTCAGCCTCCATTCCCAGGGCAGCTAGGACAGTGGGTGAGGAGCTGGGGTCACAGGATCAAGAAGAATCAAAATGTACACACATTGTCCAAAACAGCTGTTCCTTCAACCAGCTGCTACTATCCTGCATACATCCAGGTTTCCAGAGCATCGTGTGGAACCTGACCTGCGAGGGCTCCCCACGCTCCTTCTCCAGGCCCTGAAAGGACATATTACTACAGGCGTCAGGGCCTGTCATCTGGGTCTAGCCGCTGGGGAATCTGCCCCTGGCTCTGAGGTGCGGCTGCTCAGGTGCACGCCTCGCACACGGGCCTTCTCTCCGGGCCTCAGTTAGCTGCTCTGTGGACTGAGGAGCTTGTCAAGATGCCCTTCAAGACCCTCCCAGGCCACTGCTTCCTCACATAAAGAATGGGGAGGATGGAGGAGAAAATTGACAGGGAGGCCCCAGGCCAATTTTGGGAGTGAGAGGACAGGTCATGAGGCCCAAGCAAATAGAGGTCCCTTCAGAGCCAGGCTACACTGGTGTGGATTCAGGAGACCCAAGTAAGGAGAAACTGAGATCTTCGGGCACAGCCCTACTAGGCATCTGGATTCAGCCTGGTATTTGCTGTTCACAAGGTTTGTTCTGCTCTGTGCACATCTGCTAAGCATCTGCAGTGTGCCTGTGCCTGGGGCAGGCCAGGAAGAGGGCGAGACAGAGGCCAGAGGCCACTCCCCTTAGGGGAGGGCCACTAGCCCCACCTGGAGGTGGAGGGGAGGGATTTGTAAGGGCCTTTAGAAAGCAGAAGCCAGAAGGTTACTAGGATGATCAGTGGTCAACCATACTGACCCCCCTGGGCCGGAGCCCCTAGGCTTGAGTTCTAAAGGATGAAGTGCAGCTGGGTGGGAGGGCAGTCTACAGGGTACAGGGTAGGAAAGGTCCTGGAGGTTCAGAAGTAGCAGTCAGCAGCCAGTAGGATGGTGACAGCAACAGGACCACAGCCAGACAGCATTAGCTGTGACCATGACTCCCCAGCAGAGGTAGTGCCTACCTGACGCCGTGGGAGAGTGGACACTGCAGAGGAGCTGACCAGAGTCTTTTGGGGCCTCAGTTCATCTCAAGAATCTGTGCACTTTGAATTCTCCAAGAATTAGAAATTGTCATTTTGGATTGAGCACCGTGAGAGACGAAGATGATCATACTAATTAGGTAATGAGTGATGGATAATCAATAATTAGGTGATAGGTAATAAGCAATGTTTTTCCTTTCTTTCTTTTGTTTGGTCCTGGGGATGGAACCCAAGGCCTCATGTAGGCATGGGTTCTGCCACCGAGTCCCACCCCCGCCCCTGGTAATGGCCACAGCAGCTCATGTTCTCATGGAGCCTGGAAGGACCTGAGCTCTCCTGTGGATATTTCCCCCTTCAGGACCGCACCTGTGAGAAGACAGGTATCAGGCGACACTCTCCCAGGTGTCTCCCAGGGATGGAGTGGAATGTCCTGGTTTGGGGGGGGTATTCGAGGCAGGTGTGAAGTGGAGGCCACCACCCCAGAGCCCTGCAGGCCTAGCAGTCCTATTTCTGAAGACCCCTGGGATCTTTCTGGTGACCCAGGAGCTCTGAGAGGCTGCAGCTCAGTGGCCTTGGCGTAAGGTTCCAGATACCTGCCTCTCCCACCCCCACAGAGGGCCGGCACCTACCTCCACAGAGGCTGGGAGGCCTTGGTGTTGAGGTCACTGAGTCTGGGAATCCAAGGGGGTGGACAAGCACAGAGTCTGGGCTTGAGGACCAACTCCAGCTCACTATTGACAGGCACTTGCTGGGCACCTGCTGTAAGCACAAATGACAGAGCTGGGGACAATCCTCACGGATCAGTAGTGTCTCTTATTCAGCAGTGGAGTCGGGCATCTAAGGGGCTCACTTCCTGGGCAGAAAATGGCCACCAATTACAGGAGGGTTTGAATTTTTGTAGGTTTCATTGAGGTGACTTGTCAGTTCAGGCATCTAGGAAAGAAATTGTGAAAACTTGAGACTTGTTTTTACTAGGCAAGGATAGGGAGTTCAGAGCTCAGCGCCTAGTGCCTACCTTGTCCTCTGGGGGTCATTGCATTGTCACTGGGACAGGATTCATGTGTGGCTTTCCTGTCATGGGGAAGAATTTCCTGGGAAAGAATCAGTGTTTATCCTCCTCCCGGGGACTGCCATTTTAGGACTGATGTGTGTCTCCCTCCCAGGGATTGTCCTGTCACTGGGAAAGGATTTACTGGGAAGGGATCCACATTCTGTTCTTTTCCCCCCTCCCTCCTCCTGGTCACACCGTCTTGGGTGTTGTCATTTAACACGTCCTTCAGTAGGCATTCACAGTAGAGCCGTGTGTTGATGAATCCCAGGGACACGTGCTGACAAAGGCAGCGTGAGGGGATTGTTGTCACTGACCCAACACCCCAGGTGTGCTTATGCCACCAAGACATCTATGCTGTCACTGGGAATATAATCAGACAGGACCATGGTCAGTGTATGCAGTCCACCATTGGCTGAAGCGTCACTGTCACGTGGCTGAAGATGCTCCCCTATCCTGGGTCCCAATGTCCCTGTGAGCCCAGTGTGGCGGCCTCTCTCCCAGCTTGGCTCAAGGCCACCTGTTTCTGTTACAGTAGCTTAAAAATTGGTGCATCCCCTTGAGAGGGAAGCAGCGTGGCCAGGGAGGAGCTGGTTGTTGCTCTCTTGCTCTGACAGCAGTGCCTGACCAAGGAGAGCCAGCCGGGCAGTCCCTGGTCACCCAAAGCCTTCCTGCTCCTCCATCTCAGGGTCAGCACCACCCAGGGGTGTTTAGAATGAAGCACAGGATTATTTGAGAATTAACCAAACCCATACTGATAATTTTGCATGTAAAGTTCCCAAATTCTAGGAGTACTGTCAGGTGTAAAAGAATGTGGTCCAGGCCAGGCATCGTGGTGCACACCTGTAACCCCTGACACAGGAGGCTGAGGCAGCAGGATTGCAAATGGAGCCAGCCTCAGCAACTCTGTGAGACCCTGCCTCAAAATAAAACTAAAAGGCACTGGGAACACAAGTCAGTAGTAAAGCACCTCTGGGTTCAATCCCCAGTGGGCCCCCCCAAAAAAAAAAATTCAAGCCAGGAGAGTAGAAGTTTGCCTTTTGATTCTAATTTAAACATGTCATTGGATACCGTGGCATGCCTTTCATCCCAGCAACTTAGGAGGATGAGACAGGAGAGTTTCAAGTTCAAGGCCAGTCTGGGCAATTTAATAAGACCCTGTCTCAAATTAAAAAATAAAAAGGGCTGGGGATGTGGCTCAGAGTACAATTGGGGGCAAAAAAGAAATTGTCAATTGTTGGCTGAAATTAAATGCAGGAGTGAAAACTAGCTGCTTGAATTGGTGAGTGTAGGGCAGAAGCTATTAGAATTATAAAGCCCAGGAATCTGGTTAATCTCTCCTGCACCAAAAACCTGCCTCAACCAGAGACGCAGGGTGCCCAGAGGTAGAGGGACCCTTGAGCCTGGGTACTATGGGTGGAGTAGCAGAACAGGAGTGGCACGATTAAGAGGTGACTCAAACTGGCAAAGGCTGGCGAGGACAAAATATGCCAACCCCACCAGTCACAATCCTTAAATATCGCTGTAAATTCGCATTTTATAGGCAACATCAAAATCCATCCTGTAATCTATTACTTAATAACCTGTTCAGTTTTTCATCAGTTTTGCTGGTCTGGACAGGAGCAGGACGGCTGGTTGCGAGCTATGACGCCTTGGCTTCCAGGCCCTTCCAGGGCCCCGGGTCTGTCCTGCCCTGGCGGGGACCAGGAACACAGGCATACCCTGCCTGATGGTCGGCAGATTCAAGGGCCTTTGAATCTTATTGACCGCAGATGACAGCAGAGGGGCTGTGGCTCTCCTGCTCTGACAGCAGCGCCTGACCACTTGCCTGGTACCAAGGGTAGGTTGCTGCTACAGTGGCCATGCGTTGCCCCATCCCAGCTGACCACACCCATCGAGGGGGTCTCTGTCCCCCAAGCGCTGTCCTCCTGCCTTGAGCAGAAGTCCTCATGTGGCTTTGCCTGTGTTTGATTCTTCCTGGGCCCAAGGTGGGTCACCATGGGGCCTTGTGTGGTTTGGTGTATCAAATGCACATCAGACTTCGCTCCTCACACCTTAAGGCCTAAGGACAGAAAGGGTTCCATCTCAGAAACTCCCCCCTGAGGTCGAAGACCTCAAATTAATATTAACAATATTGAGTGCCTGCTGAAACCCAAGGGCCCTGAGTGGCCTGACCTCAAGTCCCCTCCCCACCTCTCTCAGGTCTTCTAGTCAAACACCCTCCCTGTCCAGGGCCCAGGCCCATTTCCTGCTTATTCCTATGGGGTAGACTCAGTGCCTTGTCAGCCTGCAGACCTAGTCACCAGGCAGCTGCACCCCCTCTTAACACCACAAAGCCTGCTGTCCCCCTGGTCCACCAGCCCTTGGTCCTCTCCCAAGCTACGAGTCCACAGGGCTATAAATTGTGTCCATCTTATCAGGACCATCTATTGATGATGAGGTTGGTTCCTCCCCATAACCTCGGGCAAGACCCCTCCATCACCGACGGGTGAGATGAGCACGGCAGCAGACCTCTCCCCCCAGGCAGAAGCTCCAGGAAGAAGGGCCTGGGATCTGAGTGAGCTCTACCCTTGACCCTGCTGGGTCACATGCTTAGGTGCTAGTAAGTGGCAGCCGGGGGCGGGGGTTACCACTATTGGTCTAGACCACCACTTGGTACGGGAGTCACCAGGTCTGGTGATTCCTGCAGGCCAGAAAGAGGTCCCAACACCTGCACGGTTGTAAAACAGTTTTTTTTTTTTTTTCTTTTTTTCTTTTAATGAAGCACATTGCTGGGCACTGTGGCACTCACCTGAAATCCCAGCGGCTCAGGAGGCTGAGGCAGGAGGATCTTGAGTTCAAAGCGAGCCTCAGCAAAAGTGAGGACCTAAGCAACTCAGAGAGATCCTGTCTCTAAATAAAATACAAAACAGGATGTGGTTCAGGGTTTGAGTGACCCTGAGTTCAGTCCCTGACATCCATCCCCTACAAAAGAGGCCGGCACCCCAACACTTCCCTGGTAGGGACCTCATACTGCAGGCCACAGTACACCAGCCCCAATCATCCGGGATCAGTTACCTGACAACCAGGGACAGCCCTGGCCCCGGAGCCTGCACCATGATTTAAACTAGCCAGCCCTCTCCAGTGGCCAAACACAAGTGTCCCAGACAGTCCCCGCGTGCTGGAGGCTGACCCTGGTGCAACCCTCGCACGGCCCTGCCTGGTGGCCTGCTCTGTCTGAGTGCCTTTGTGTCCCCTGTCAAAAGAAGCTTTAATCCTTCTTCAACAATGGCAGGGTGAGGCCCAGGGCTGGCTCTGGCTGGGCCTCTTGGGGCTGCTCCCCACTCACTGAGGGGTTTCTGGCCTGGAGGAGGAGTATGGGGCTGAACTGGAGCTTGATTTCCCCCGCTCCTGGGTCTTCCAAGTCCCTCCCTGCCAACCTGAGCGTGCTAACTGGCTAGGCTCTGGGGACTGGACACCAGCAGAAGTGGGGCCACCTCAGGGCAACTGGAGAAGCCGCCACTGGCATGGCCCTTCCTGGGTGCTCAGTGTTGGCATTTCTTTATCACTCCTGGGGCCGAACCCTAATTCTGAGGCTTTCAGGGGCCTTCATGGAGGAAGGTGTTGGGTAGCATACCTTGTTGCTGTCACTAGGTCCGCGAGGACCCTCAGAGACTCTGCGGCAGATGCCCCTGCAGCCTCCCCTCCTGGAGTCTCTGGACCACCCATGAGGCTGTGAGTGGGACACAGGCTTCTGGTGCAAGGAGCTGCCTCTTGGCTTCGTGCTATTTCCACGGTGTCCACTTTGTGCTTTGCACATAGCCCTTGCTGCCCTGCCCTGAGACTTGTTCTTTAAATGGACGATTCTTTATCTTCCTCTCTCCCTGCTCCTCCCCAATCTCCCCCTCTCCCTAATTTCAGGGGAAACAGGATCACCTGTCTTCCCCATCCTAGGCAGAGAGTACTGTCCCTGAGCACACACCCACCACAGGAACAGAGTCATCCAGACTTTGCAGAATTCTCTCCTAGTTAACCAGTGAGTGTCAACTCCAGCAGAGGACACCTGGAATTCTGCCTTTGAGTCACCTCTGTGAAAGCCCCCTGTCCCTGCTGAGGGACAGAATCCAAGCCTCAGGCACAGGAGTCCCCTGTGTTTCTCTTTTGCTAGTAAAGTAATAAACCTTCTTTTTCCCTTTTCTCAAAGCCGTGTCCTCCTTAATGGATTGACATTGGGGACAAGGACCAAGCTTTCGGCACTGTGGTTTAGATGTGAGGTGTCCCCCAAAAGGTCATGTGTGAGACAGTGCAAGTGTTCGGAGGTGAGCTGATGGGTCATGCGAGCCTGGGTGGCTGAACCCCTGACGGGGATTAACTGGGCGGTAATGCAGGCAGGTGGGCTGTGGCTGGAGGAAGTGGGTCACCAGGGGCATGACTCTGCGGTTGGTTGGTGCTTTGTCCCTGGCTCCCAGCTCTTTGTCTCTGCGTCCTGACTGCTGAGAGCCACACGCATTTACATACTGAAGTCCTGCCACACCTCTGGCCCCAGCTGTGCAGTCGGCCACCCGTGAACTAAGCCTCCGAAACCGTGAGTCAGAGGACACTTCCTCCTCCACTCTTTTTTGGTCAGGCCTGTGGGTCCCAGCGACACAGAAGCTGGCTCAAGCCCGGCCACTAGAGAAGAAGTAGCCGTTATCTATTGAAATAGATTCCCACACCCTGGTGCCCATCAGGAAAATATGTAGAGACCTAAAATTGGGCAGGCATATGGTAAATTCTGAATATGTGTTAATTCTTTCCATCTCCTTCACCATCAAAGAAGAGTAAGACTGGACAGGACCTCAAAGTTTATCTGTTTTCTCTTCATCATCGAGAGCTCCTGCCACATTTGCACCCTATCTGGTACTTCTGAGGTGTTCCTCATTCAACTTCATGTTGACATCCTAGCCACACCTTGTCTTTGGAAGACAAAAACTGAGAGCTATATGTGTGCTCAGATTGAGGAACAAAACAAGATATCGCACTGTGTTTTCTGGTTACAGTTTATTTATTTTTAACTTCCCGTTATATTTTATTTTACTACACTTATTTTCCATTTACTGGTTCTTTTTTTCATTTTTTCCCTATGCTGTTGTATTTGATACTATTAATTTTTAAAGCTACTTTAAAATCATTGGGAAATAAAATTGATCAAAATTAAACCAGCCAAAAATGAGTTTGTGAAGGACTATTGCTTCTCGTTTTCTGGTACATAGGTGCACAGACACAAACACATATGCACCAAATAATGAATGGGATATCAGAACAGAAAGGAGAGGCAGTGGGTAGTGGAACTTAACAGGAATGGCAGGTGATTCCCACATAACCAATGTGAGTTTAGGTGCAAGAGAAAGTGTCCCAAGCCTGGGAATATTTACCCCCGTTTTCACAGTAGCTGGGCAAACACCTAAAGAATATAGACACACTTCTGTTTCCACATTCAGGCATAATAAAATGTCCATCTCACACTAGTATAGTAAAGGAAAAGGTGAAGGACAACAGTCAACATAAACATTTCAACAGGACCAATGACTGTGGAGTCTATTCTCAAAGTCAACTAACTTTCCAGCACAAGTCAGTAAGTGCAGTACATGCTACCAATTCTCATGCCTTGTGTCAGGTACATTTTCAATGCTTCTCTTTTTCAGAAAAATTTTTTGCTTCTTACAAAATCATAAGATTAATTTCATACATGACCAGGATATAAGCTGCATACAATGACCATAGACAAATACACATTTCCACTCCATCCTTTCAAACCCTTGTGATGTGACACTGCAGATCTTTCCATAGACAGGTACAGACTACATCTCAGCCTTGAATCTGAGTTGAGCATGTGACCAATTTTGGCCAAAGGACATTTTAACAACAGCACAATATTTAGTAATCAGGCACAAAAAAGGACCTTAAATATGTTTCTGGTATATATAAAATATGAAGGTTTTTTTTTCCTAAAAGCACAATAATGCAAATCAAGAATCAATACATGGGACAGAGTAAAACTATAAAGCTTCTTCTCAGCAAAGGAAACAATGAATAATATGAAAACAAAGCCTACAGAGTGGGAGAAAGTCTCTGCCACACACACGAGATAGAGCACTAATCTCCAGGATATATAAAGAACTCAACAACAAAAAATAAATAAATAAATAATCCGATAATAAATGGGTTAAGGAGCTGATATACAGTCAATCAACAAATATATGAAATAATATTCAACATCTGTAGTAACTAGAGAAATGCAAATCAAAACTAAGATTTCATCTCACTCTAGTCAGAATGGTAGTTATCAAGAATACAAACAATAAGTTTTGGTGAGGATGTGGGGAAAAGGTACACTCATACATTGCTGGTGGAATTGACTGAAAATGGGGGCAACTAATTTGGAAAGCAATATGGAAACTCTTTAGAAAATTTGGAATAAAACCACCATTTAACCCAGCTATCCCACTCCTTGGTTAAAGTTTTATAAGGATAGAAACAGAAGTTATTTATCTTTTATTTTTTATTTTTTGGGGCAGGGAGTTAGGGATTGACTCAGGAGCACTCAACCACTGAGCCACATCCCAGCCTTATTTTGCATTATTTTTATTTACAGTTATGCTCTCATTGAGTTGCTTAGCACTTTACTTATGTTGAAACTGGCTTTGAATTCATGTCCCCCTACCTCATCCTCCCAAGTTGCTAGAATTATGGGCATGCACGACAGTGCACAGCCAGAGTCATTTAGTAGCCCAGTGGAGACATAATCTCCAAATAAAATATGGCCTTACTTCAGTTTACATCTAATTATCATATTTTAGTATTTGTTGTCCAATGAGCACATAAAGTTCTACAAGTGATTTTCAAACCAGTTTTCTCCTTTCTGCTTGATCTCTCACTAGTGACTTGGTTTGGGGGACTCACAATTCTCTTATGTAGATCATATTTCTAGTGTGACCCCCCAAATTCATAGATCCTGGTCTAGAGAGTTAGAAGAGCTAAAACAAGAATAAGAGTATTTAGGTTAGATGCTTAAAATATTTGATGACATTAACTCTGAAATAGAGTTCAGAAAGAAACTGTGTAACCCTAGAGCTAGGAGAACAACTCTAAATGAAAAAAAAATCTCTTGTACTCTTTCTATGTAATGCTTCTAACTTAAAAATTGTGGTAAAAAAATTGTAATCAGTCTTATTTTTCATCTATATCAAACTTAAGCATCAAATATCAGAAGAAATTTACCTTTATTTTGTTTAAGGCAAGAAAATAGCACATATTGCATTGTAGAAGCTTAAAAAAGCCATTCAACCTGGATAGAAGTGTAGCTCAGTACAGAGCACTTGCTTGGCATGTACAGGGCCCTGGGTTCACAGTCTACAGCATCACGCTCCCAAAAAGAAAAAAAAAAGTGTTTTATAATAATGATGGCTAACAAAAAAGCTATATATATATATATATATATATATATATTCATATGTATACAAAAATATATAAATATGTGTGTATACATATACACATGAGTGTGCGCGCATGTGTGCACACACACACACACGGTAACTTGTATCCATGTGAAAACAACTGTAAACAGTTCCAGCTAATATTGCATACAGATTGTAATGCTAAATGAACCAAGATTTAGACAAAACACTGACTGAATTAGTTCCCTCAGTTCAGCTAACAAGGGACTTCAGCACACTGGTGGTCAAAATCTTTTGGTTTATAAAAAGAAAGAAAAAATTTATTTTTACTCCCAGCTTTTCATATCAATAAGCAAGACATTTCTTCCATATTCAACATTCATGGAGTGACTTGCCCTGGTTCAAGTTGAGTTTAAATTGTCATTAATGCTCAAATTCAAAATTGTCCCCAATGTTCAAAGATATCATACTCTACAATTAGAGGAGGTTGCATCCAAAACAAGTAGCCTCCATCTGAGGTACTTTCTCTGGCATAAGGGGGAGAAATATAACTTAAATTATAGGAATTCATCAAATTACAATGATATTACCTCCCAATAAACCCGTCATAAGTTGAAAATATCACAGTTGAAAATTTGTTTAACAAACCTAATTTATCTATAGAACATTATAACTTACCCTCACCTAAGTTAAGCATGCTCAGAACACGTAGCTTAGCCTATAGTATAAAACCCATTTTATAATAAAGCACTGAATATCTCATTTAATTTATCAAATGCCTATATCCAAAAAGCCCACTGAACTCACAGAACACCACAGGGTGTTAGTGTTGGTCGTTTCCCCTCCTGATCACAGAGCTGATTAGGAGACAAAGCTGACTGCTGCTGCCTAGTACTAAGAGAGCATCTGCCATAAACCTGCCTGGCAAGGATAAGGACAACATTAAAATTTCAAAGTATGATTTCTACCAAATATATATGGTTTTTGCATTATCATAAACCTGATAAAAAACATAAGTCAAATTATTCTAAGTCCCAGATTGTCTGTATTTTGATAATCAGTGAGTATGTAGGTTTGAAAGACAGTTAAAAAGAGACACATCTGTTTTCTCAAGACTACCCAGAATTAGGCTAATGTCTTCTAGTGTTTCAAGTATACATCTGGTTACCAACCCTCAACTTCAGATAAGAGTCACATTTTAAATTCTGTGACAACCTTACTTTCATGTAGACAGACTTATGCATGCTGACTCACCATAAGCAACCTAGAACTTCTTATTTAAAAAGGAACAGAATCTATAGTTACTTCTACTAGTATTATAAATATCTCATTGATTCATTTTTTTATTTATTTCAAAGATGACTGCTTTTAGACTTATGAGTAAGGACACTGATGAGTATACAAAGGCACCTGTGATTTCTCACCTGCTCAGATGGCTCTAACTGGATGACCAGGCGGGCACAGGCTCAGCTTGAGTTTTCCATCAGTAAGAACAAGGACAAGAGCCCCTGCCCAATGTAGAAACTGACTTGTCAGCAACAGCCCATCTCTGTTCCACGTTTGAAATTAGAAACTGATGGCCACTGAATCCTCTCTAGAGGTGTTCAGCCAAATAACTCCTGGAGCTCAGGAGGTCACAGGATTTGAGGATGTGAACAAAAGAATAACACATTTCCCTGCAAATACAGTAAAGGAGGATATTAGGAAAGTGGAGTGGTGAAAAACCTTTTGGCTAAGAAATTCCACTCCTGAAAATTCCCATCAAAATAAAAGCCTCAGTATCTGCAAACACCTATGCAAATGTTTGTACTGGGGAAAAGTAGAGATAAGGTAATTACCTTCAGTAGAAAAGAGAAGAAAATATTTGTACACTTTCATAATGGAATGTTACATAGCCACTAGACAATAGAACCATACTTGATAACTCAAAAAAATTCCCACAATGTGTTATTGAGTCAGAAAATGCAGAAAAGTGTATTTGTAAATACTGCCAAATTCAGATAGATGAGTATTTATAAACATGTACATGAATATGAGCCTGTGACAGATCTACATGAGATTTGATTATGCTGGATGCAATAAGCTAGACAAACTAGTCCAATAACATGTCAATGTTGGGAGGAAACACAGCTCTGCATGGAGAAGGCAGAAGGAAAGCAAAGAAATCCAAGCAGAAAGAAAAATTGGGAGGTGACTTCAGACAAATGGTATGAGAAGCTTTGGCTTTTCCTTCCCTCTTGGACACACAGATTCAAAGAAACACAGATCAAGTTCCTTTGTGAAAAATGAAGAACCCTATTTTATGAGCAGCACAAAACTAGCCACATTGAAACTGGTAGCAAAACCCATAAAACCCTAACAACATAAGTCCTTCCCAGCACAGTGTCAGAGTATCACTAGGAAATTGCAGCACCAGCTTCTTCCTGAGGAGGGAAGGGTGTGTCTGAACTATACATCCAAATCCAATTTTCTGACTTTCCTGAGGGCTACCCAAGGGTAACCCTTGGGTACTTCACTTCTTGCATGAATGTGAGTCCTAACAGAAAGTGACCCTGGGTGAGAGTCCCTGAGAACAAAAAGAAAAATGTGGAGGATATTTATTAAGCAAGTATGCTCTGTAGCCCTTCCCAAGGCTCAGTGCAGAGTTCACTGCTGAAACCCCCAAATCCCAGGTTCCTCATGGGAGGGAAAGAGATGGACTGCGTGTCCAACATTCTAAATTTTCCAGGGACTGAATTCTACCCAAGAGTCTGATTCCTTCTCACATATCTTGAAGCAAGTGAGAAGCTGGAATGCTGTGGACATGTAGCAGACACTGAGAACAAAGATAGTTGTTTAGACTAGCAAGTATGCACCTGCCACAGTCCCTCAACTTCGTAGAACTGAAAAGTAAGCAGATGGAAACCACCAAATTCCAGTTCCCGAGGAGGAAAAGGATTAGACTGTATGTATAAGTTTCCAACTTTTTCAGGGGCTGCCATAGAGACTCGCTTCTGTCTTGTTTACCTTAAAGCACTGATGGTATCCCCCAGATACCTGACACACTGGGGGGAAAGGTGGCAGTTTGGACTATCAAGTAAGTACTTATTATACATATCCTGTCTTTGTTGTTCAATAAAGTGGGTAAAGAAATCACCAAATCTCAGTTTTTCCCTGCAAGGGAATAGCTGGATCAAGCATGCAATGTTTCAGCATTTTCAGAGACTGTCTGAGGGACTGACTTTATCTCATCTGTCTAAGAGCACTGGTGAGAGCAGGCATATTCTAGATATACAAGGGAAACTGAGAATAAAGGCAAAGTTTGGACTACTATGCAGTCATCTTCTGCCCTCTCCTGGCTCAGCACAAAATAATCAATGAGAATCTCAGAGCCTGGCTCATTTCTGCAATGAAGAGAGAAGAAAGAAAAAATATTCCAAACATTCAGAATTGGCTTCAGTCTCACTGTTTTCAGAGCATGAATGAGATCTGGTACAATCTAGATGTCTGTGTGCTTCTGAGACCTCAAAAGAGTCCAGGTGTGCTGCTGCACCAGAAAACCAGTGATACCACAGACAGAATCCAGAAGCAGCAGAAGATTGTGAATTCATGAAGGAAAGAAATAAATAAATGCAAACAAATATAAAAAGAACTTCCCTAACTGGGAATTTACACAACCAAATCCAGCAAAGACACATACACAGAGAATTTGAAAGGTCCCTGGCAGGGCTTCCTACTGAGAGTCTTGTTCTATAAAACTCCTATTTATGAAGACTGGAAAAGATGGTTGCTTTTTCTAATGTGCAGGTATTAACTCTAAGAGACAAGGAAAATGAACAAATAAGAACACATGCCTCTCCAAAAAGAACAAGATGAAACTTCAAGACCCCAATTTTACTGACACATAATATATGAATTACCTGGCAAAGTATTCAAAATTAACTTGGAAAAAAATAAATAAAGAAAATGAAAATTTTAGCAAAGGTACATGTGAGCTAAAAGAAGTCTAGACCTGAAAGAAAAGAGTAACTGCATTGAAAAATTCACCAAAGAAATTCAGTCTGCATCAAAACATCATACTAGATCAAGCTGTAGAATCACTGAATTTGAAGACAGGTCATTTGAAATTACCCAGTTAATTGGATAAAAAGAAAAAACGTGAAAAAGAATGAAGGAAGTTTGGTGAATACACCATTGAGTAGACCAATATATATAATGAATGTCCAAGAAGGAAAAGACAGACCCAAAAACTTACTCAAATAAATAATGGGGAAAAAACTTGAAATTTTAAAAAAAGGAACAACTAGACTTATAAAATCCAAATAAGTCTAAATAAGATGAACCCAAAGAATTCCACATTGAGAGAAATTATAATTGAAATGTGAAAAGTCAGACACAAAGAAAACTGTGAGAGCAGCCAGTGAAAAATGACATATCACATACAGGGAATTTTCCCCGAGGTAGTCAATGGCTGTCTCAGCAGAAACTTTGCAGACAAAAGGGCAGTGGAACATTTTCAAAATGCAGAAAGGTAAAAAGCAACAACCAAGAATGTAATATCTGACAAAATTGTCCTTTAAAGTTGAAGAAGACATATATTCAAAAACAAAGCTGAAGAAGTCTATCATTACAAGACCAGTCTTACAAGAAATGTTAAACAGATTTCTTCAAGTTAAAACAAACCAAATCTAAATAGCACCATCAATGCATAGGTAAGTATAAAACTTTCTATTGAAGGTAAATGCATAGATAAATGCAGAATAATATATCATTGTAACAGTACTGTGGCAATTGCTGTTAAATTCTAGTATAAAAGTTAAAGACATAAGTCTTAAAACAATAGTATAAGATATGTTCTTGGCTACACAAAACAAAATGATATAAATTGTGATGTTAATAATATAAAGTCCATGGAAAAGATTAATAATATGGTTTTTATATGCAATTTAGTTTTTATTAGTTTGAAGAAGACTGTTGTAACTATACAAAATTTTAAGTAAGACTGAGTGAAATCACATTAAATATATGGAAAAGAAAGAGAAATCAAAACATATCTCTATAAAAAATCAATAAAATATTAAAGAAGACAGTATAAAAGGAAATCAGGGACAAAAAATGTATGGTAGGCAGCAAATCTTTAAAAAATGCTAGCAATGTCTTTCTGTGGTACAATAAAAATTAAATATTTGGTATTTGTACCTGGTTCTTGACACATTGCTCCTACAATCTTTGAAATCTCCAGTGGTCTAAGTGCCTTCTCTATGCTCGTAAGGACTGGTGACTGAATGCTACCTCTACATGCCTACAAGATGGGAGCTGGTTGCCAGAAAGACCAAGAAATCATTAGAGGCATGGAAATTTCCTCTGCATTACTTGAAGTCTGAGAAGGCATGAAAGGATAAAGGTTGAACTTAATCTCCAAAGGCTAATGTCTTACTCTATCTACCTATCTCACAAAACATCCATAATGTAGGTTGAAGAATAGTTTGTAGAATTATGAAATTTCCTAATTCCTGTAAAGAACATAAGATACTAAGAAATTATATTTGTACATTAACTATGTTAGCATATTCAAATAATAGTCATGGTTGTTGTTTGAGGAAAATTCCAAGCATCACCTGGCAATCCGTGCCTAGTCCGATATAAATAATGTTTGAATTAATAACTAAATATGATGTAATCAGTCTAGCAAAGCAACTCTTTCCTCTTGTATATATGTGTGTGTGTGAGAGTGTGTGTGTGTGTGTGTGTGTGTGTTGCATATATATACATGTATATGTGTGTGCACAGGTATTCAATTTGCTACAAGAACATGTACTTGCTTACTAAAAAGACACTGCAAATCTCAACATTGCAGCATTAACAACCATAAAACTTAATAAACTCACTTAAGTTGTGTGTTGCAAATACCAAATAATTACAAACAGCCATTAGGGACTGATTTCAGAAGCATATGCACAGGCATTGTGTTGCCTGAGCTAAATAACTACAGTGTATTTTAATGTAGTATGTGTTATATGAAATCCAAACAAAGAGATTCCATTGTAAGAGATTGATTTGGGGTAAGGGAGGATGATATGATATTCATCTCTGTACAGCCTCTTAAAACTGATTTACTGCAATGGCTTGTAGAAGTAACAGATGTTTATCTGAATGAATATTCATTTGTTCACATCAAGTCTCAGTAGACAACTCTTTCCTTTTAAGAGGTCAAATTTTCCTCTTATGCAGTGTTTACTATTGTGGTTTCCAATTGTCTATTTAGAGGATATAACAATAAGAATATATGTAAAGTGGAGTCTTGAAGGATAATGATGTAGAATCTGAAGCAGAGATAAATACGCTAATTAGAAACAATGAAAATTTCAGATATAAACATTGTAGTGACTTACCTTATATTTCCTGACAGCATGGTGATCATTTCTCATCAACCAATCATGAATTCTCTCTCAAATTACCTTATTATCACACTGTTGGAGCTATAAAAAATTTATTTAAGAAAGAGTATTATCAGGCTTGTGATGTGCATCAGTGGTACAGCACTTACCTAGCATGCATGAGGCCCTGGAATTGGGTCTCCAGCATTGAAAAAAAAGAAAAAAAGAAAAAGAAAAGAAAAAAAGAAATAACATTACCAAAAAGTGAAGTGACTTCTTTAAATAACCATAGAAACCAAATAAAGAATTTTCTTGTGAAGAATCTTTAGAAATTATACAATTTTATATGAATAGAAATTATTATCATTTGGAAGCCTGTCTGCATTTCTGCCACTTGCTATACAAAATATTGCTTTTTCCCATGCATACTTTTCAAGAAAACAACAATATCAGAATTACAGATAGTCTGTTTTTTTCATAAGTTCATGTATTAGGGCCAGTTTATCATACCTATAGTTATTTTGGCTCTGCAAAAGATTATTTTGGCAGAAGTTTTATTAGTGTCTCAAATTGTCTTTTAAGAAAATTGGCTAGGTTTATTGCCTAAGATGGCAAGTTATAAAATTCAAACCTTATTATTGCATACTCCCAATCCCTTTCCCCAAGTCACTAGTACTATGAGATTTTTCCAGTGCAATGATTCAACATATATTTGTTACAGAATTCCATAAACAAATAGGATAATTTTAGGAGCAGAGTTATAATGAGATAATGGTTTGGCTTTATTTTTTAGTGCATGAAATGCCTAATATATTTGGCAGCTTAATTAATCTCCATTATCTATGGAATTATTAGAAGAACAGATATAACATGTACACTAAAATATGAAGCTAATTCAAAAGCTATTTGAGTCAGCCTTCTTTCTCAAACTCTCAGACATCTATCTATTCATGGGAAAAGGTACTACTACATTAACAAACCTAGCCTTAATAGCAACTGGGACAAAGTGCCTTAATTTTTATTATTTCCTTAGAATGAGGGGGCTTTTGTTGTAGCTCAGTGGTAAAGCATTTGCCTAGCATGTGTGAGGCACTAGGTTTGATTCTCAGCACTACATATAGTTTCTAGGATAAATTATGAGCATTGGAATTGCAGAGCCAACATGTTGCTTACTGTACGGGTTTGAAACATATTGTTAAATTTACAAAAATCATACAGCATATTCATTGAGTGTCTACTCAAATATTGCTTCTCTTTAGCCTTTCTTACTCCCTGAGGCAAAAATGAAAACAAGTAAGTGCTATGCAGTAGGTCAACAGCTGATCAAACAACCAGCCAACAAAGTCCCTGCCTCTTGATGAGCTTATAGATTTATTAATAAGACAGACATTTATTAGATAACGATACACAAATATGTCGTGACAAACGAACTTACATGATCCTTCTCCTGCACATCTCTTGAACTTTATATCTAACTCCTTTATGACATTACCCTTAAACTTAATTGGTATATTTTTTCTTCTGTTAGACTTAGTTGCTTAAGGGCAGGGACAAACATTTGTGACTATAATGTCTAAGTGGATCAGTTTCTGCAGTCAGACAATCTTAACGTACATCCTGTCTCCACACTTATTATGTATCTTTTGGATAATTTTTTGGCCTCTCGTGCCTCGGTTTCTTAATATATGAAATGAATGGGGATAGTTATAATATTAACCCTATAGTGCTGCAAAAGGATTAAGTCCTAGGACACGTACAGAACTGAGAATAGTGCTTGACATATGGTAAGTGCTTAAGAACTATTAGCTATAATCATCTTTCCAGATCTAGTGTAAACATTTTGTAATGTCTACTGCCTAGCTTAATAGATAAATGCATTTAACTCTATCAATAATTCTGAGTTCTTTAACATAGTCAACAAATTGATAAATGACTAGTCTTAAAAATTAGTATGTGCTTTTGCCATGACATTAAATTGAAAGTTTGATTATAATATAATCATTATTTTGCCTCTAAGAAAAATTGTTGTCAGCTAAACAATGGCATAAATTATAATATCAAGTTAAAGAGTTAATTCAAAGATGCAACATTTTATGTGCCATTATAAGTGAAAAATCATTACCAATTAAACTGTAATAATATTTTTTGTTACTTAGAATTTTTATTTTATGTTTATTGAAATAATTTTCTTAAACTTATTTGTTCTTGGATTTTTATCGTGCATCACAATATAAAGAGCAATGGACAAGTTCATGCAGTCCCAAGCAATGTAATTGCATCACAATTGCTGCCTAAGAGTGATTGAAAACATCATTTATTGGATGGTACATTTTGATTTTAGAGATGATAAAAGGCACATGTTAGAATTGATGATATCACATATATATTTATATGTTACATATGATAGGGAGACCCTTAGAATATAAAGATTACTGATTCCCACACTTTCTCAGAAGTTGGGGTAGTCTGTGATGGGTGATGGTTTTAGCTTTGCTGAGATACATATTGCACATATTTTCTGTCAGGAGCACAGGGCATGGTTCTGCAGTCAGTGAATGAATGTGGTGGGTTAAGCACTCAATTCACATAGCTATGAGTGCACCCATGCAGAAACTCACACTTTCCTTGTCATTGTATTCCTAAATATAAGAGCAGGCAAAGATTTCCTATAGCCCTCTTAAATAACAAAAGTCTATTGTGGAGTAGTTATACACAAACAAGCAAAACTACTCTCGAGGTGAGGTAAGGAAGCAGGGCTGGGGTACACTTAGAGGGCAGCTGGAGCAGCATAGTTCACGTGGCAAGTGAGGTCTCCCTGAGGAGCAGCCTGGGCAACAGCGGCAGCCTCCTTCAAGCAGTGAGGTAAGGTAGTGAGGCTGGAATCAGCATGGAGGGCAGCCGTCGCAGGGGGGGGGGGGCGGCGGTGCCACAGCAGGGCAGTTTAGCTCCCGCCAGGAGGTAAGGGGCGGGGGAGGAGCCTGGGGTCCGCTTGGTGGTCATCCAGGGCGGTAGCAGCGGAACCTTCTTTCCCACAGGGAGGTAAGTTGGCAGGGTTTGGGTACGGTGGTCGTCAGCCAGGGCGGAGGCTGCAGCTTCATTCTGGCCCTCGGGTAAGGGTCAGGGCTGAGGTCTGCGTGGGGGGTAGCCGGGCGTGGCAGCAGCAGCTTCCAAGTCCACGTGGGGGCAGTGGAGGGGGGCGGCGGCAACGGCTTCCTTCAGGCAGTGAGGAAAGGCAGGAGGCTGGGGTCTGCATGGGTGACACAGCAGCAGCTTCCCTCCCGCCTTGAAGTAAGGCAGCGGGTCTGTGCTCCTGTGGGCGTCACCCTGAGTGGCAGCGGCTGCTTCCTTCTTGCCCCAAGGTAAGGCGGCCAGCAGCCGCAGCGGCGTGGGGGCCTGCGTTGGCGAACTCAGCAGCCTCCTTCCGGCCGGCGTGGAATGGCTGGCCGGCGGGGTTGGGGGTCCGGCCAGCGGGGGTGGGAGGGCCAGCCGGCATAGGGGCCTTCAGCAGCCTCCTACCGGCTGGACGGCGGTGTTGGGGGTGCCGGCCGGCGTGGGGGCCTTCAGCGGCCTCGTTCCGGCCAGCCGGCGGGGTTGGGGGGTCCAGTCTGCGTGGGGGCCTTCAGCGGCCTCGTTTTGGCCGGACGGCGGGTTTGGGGGGGCCGGACAGCGGGGTTGGGGGAGCCTGCCGGTGTGAGGGCCTTCAGCGGCCTTCTTCAGGCCGATCGGCGGGGTTGGGGGGGCCGGCCGGCGCGGTTGGGGGGCCAGCCCGCGGGGGGTGGGGGGTCCGGCCGGCGTGGGGGCCTTCAGCGGCCTCTTTCGCGCCAGCTGGTGGGGTTGGGGGGGGCGGCTGGTGGGGGTGGTAGGGCAGGTCTGTCGGCATTGCAGGGGCCTGCCGGCGTGGGGGCCTTCAGCAGCCTCGTTCCGGCCGACCAGCGGGGTTGGGGGGGCGGCCCGCGGGGTTGTGGGGGGCCGGCTGGCGGGGTTGGGGGGGCAGGCCGGCGTGGGGGCCTTCAGCGGCCTCGTTCCGCTGGACCAGCGGAGTTGGGCGGGGCCGGCCCGCGGGGGTGGGCGGGCCGGCCAGCGTGGGGGCCTTCAGCGTCCTCTTTCAGGCCAGCCGGCTGAGTGGTGGGGGCTGCCGGCGAGGTTGGGGAGGCCGGCCGGCGTGGGGGCCTTCAGCGGCCTCGTTCCGGCCGACCGGCGGGGTTGGGGGGGCCGGCCGGTGGGGTTGGGGGGGGCCGGCCGGCGGGGTTGGGGGGGGCGGCTGGTAGGGGTGGGGGGGGGCCGGTCCGTCGGCGTTGCGGGGGCCGGCCGGCGTGGGGGCCTTCAGCAGCCTAGTTCCGGCCGGCCGGCGGGGATGGGGGGGCGGCCGGCGGGGTTGGGGGGGCCGGATGGTGGGGGTGGGGGGGCCGGCTGGTGGGGGTGGGTGGGCCGGCCCACGGTGGTGGGGGGGCCGGCCGGCGTGGGGCCTTCAGCGGCCTCGTTCCGGCTGACCGGCGGGGTTGGGGGGGCCAGCCCGCGGGGGTGGGGGGGCTGGCCGGCGTGGGGGCCTTCAGGGGCCTCATTTCGGTCGGCCGGCGGGGTTGGGGGGGCGGCCGGCGGGGTTGGGGGGGGAGGCCGGTGGGGTTGGGGGGCGGCAGGCGGGATTGGGGGGGGCCGGCTGGCGGGGTTGGGGGGGGCCGGCCCGCGGTGGTGGGCGGGCCTGCCGGCGTGGGGGCCTTCAGGGGCCTCATTCCGGCTGTCCGTTGGCATTGCGGTGGCCGGCCGGCGTAGGGGCCTCCAGTGGCCTCGTTCCAGCCGACCGGTGGGGTTGGGGGTCCGGCCGGCGGGGTTGGGTGGGGCCGGCTGGCAGGGTTGGGGGGGGTTGGCTCGCGGTGGTGGGGGGGCCAGCCGGCGTGGGGACCTTCAGCAGCCTCGTTCCGGCGGGGTTGGGGGGGTGGCCGGCGGGGGTGGGGGGGCGGTCCGTCGGCGTTGCGGGGCCGGCCGGCATGGGGGCCTTCAGCAGCCTCGTTCCGGCCGACCGGCGGGGTTGTGGGGACCGGCAGGCGTGGTTGGGGGGTGCGGCCGGCGAGGTTGGGGGGGCCGGCTGGTGGGGGTGGGGGGGCGGCTGGTGGGGGGGGGCCGCCCGCGGTGGTGGGGGACCGGCCGGCGTGGGGGCCTTCAGCGGCCTCCTTCCGGCCGACCGGCGGGGTTGGGGGGGGGCTGTCCGGCGGGGTTGGGGGGGACTGGCCCGCGGGGGTGGGCGGGCGGCCGACGTGGGGGCCTTCAGCGACCTCATTCGGGCCAGCCGGCGAGGTTGGGGGTCGGCTGGTAGGGGTTGCGGGGCCGGCCGGCGTGGGGGCCTTCAGCAGCCTCGTTCCGGCCGACCGGTGAGGTTGGGGGGGCCAGCAGGCGGGTTTGGGGGGGCGGCAGGCGAGGTTGGAGGGGCCGGCTGGTGGGGGTGGGGGGGCGGCCCACGGTGGTGGGGGTGCCGGCCCGCGGTGGTGGGGGGGCCGGCCGGCGTGTGGGCCTTCAGGGGCCTCGTACCGGCTGTCCGTCAGCCGGCATGGGGGCCTTCAGCGGCCTCATTCTGGCTGACGGGCTGGGTGGTGGGGGCACCCGGTGAGGTTGGGGGTCCGGCTGGCATGGGGGCTTTCAGCGGCCTCGTTCGGGGGCCGGTGGTGGGCGGTCCGGCCGGCGTGGGGGCCTTTATCGGCCACGTTTTGCCTGACCGGCGGGGTTGGGGCGGCCGGCCCCCAGGGGTGGGGGGGGCTGGCCGGCGTGGGGGCCTTCAGGGGCCTCATTCCGGCTGGCCGGCGGGGTTGGGCGGGGCCGGCCGGCGGGGGTGGGCGGGGCCGGCCGGCGGGGGTGGGCGGGGCCGGCCGGCGGGGGTGGGCGGGGCCGGCCGGCGGGGGTGGGCGGGGCCGGCCGGCGGGGGTGGGCGGGGCCGGCCGGCGGGGGTGGGCGGGGCCGGGCGGGGCCGGCCGACGTGGGGGCCTTCAGCGGCCTCATTCGGGCCGGCGGGCGAGGTTGGGGGGGGCGGCTGGTGGGGGTGGGGGGGCCGGCCGGCCTGAGGGCCTTCAGCAGCCTCGTTCCGGCCAACCGGCGGTGTTGGGGGGGCCAGCAGGCGGGTTTGGGGGGGGGCGGCCGGCGAGGTTGGGGGGGCCGGCTGGTGGGGGTGGGTGGGCGGGCCGGCCGGCGGGGGTGGGCGGGGCCGGCCGGCGTGGGGGCCTTCAGCGGCCTCGTTCCAGCGGACCGGCGGGGTTGGGCGGGGCCGGCCCGCTGGGGTGGGGGGGCTGGCCGGCGTGGGGGCCTTCAGGGGCCTCATTCCGGCTGGCCGGCGGGGTTGGGTGGGGCCGGCCCACGGGGGTGGGGGGCCCGCCGGCGGGTTGGGGGGTCTGGCCGGCGTGGGGGCCTTCAGGGGCCTCATTCCGGCTGGCCGGTGGGGTTGGGCGGGGCCGGCCCGCGGGGGTGGGCGGGCCGGCCGGCGTGGGGGCCTTCAGCGGCCTCGTTCCGGCGGACCGTCGGGGTTGGGGGGGCGGCCGGCGGGGTTGGGGGCGGCTGGCCCGCGGTGGTGGGCGGGCCGGCCGTCGTGTGGGCCTTCAGGGGCCTCATTCGGGCCGGCCGGCGAGGTTGGGGGGGGTCGGCTGGTGGGGGTGGGGGGGCCGGCCGTTGTGAGGGCCTTCAGCAGCCTCGTGGCTGACCGGCGGGGTTGGGGGGGCCGGCAGGCGCGGTTGGGGGGGGCGGCCGGCGAGGTTGGGGGGGCCGGCTGGTGGGGGTGGGGGTGCGGCTGGTGGGGTTGGGGGGGGGGCCGGCCCGCGGTGGTGGGGGTCCGGCCGGCGTGGGGACCTTCAGGGGCCTCATTCCAGCGGACCAGCAGGGTTGGGTGGGGCCGGCCCACGGTGGTGGGGTGGCTGGCCGGCGTGGGGGCCTTCAGCAGCCGTTCCGGCGGAGTTGGGCGGGGCCGGTCCGCGGGGGTGGGGGGGCTGGCCGGCGTGTGGGCCTTCAGGGGCCTCATTACGGCCGGCCGGCGGGGTTGGGGGGGCGTCCGGCGGGGTTGGGGGGGCGTCCTGCGGGGTTCGGGGGGGCCGCCGGCAGGGTCGGGGGGGGGGCGGCCGGTGTGGGGGCCTTCAGCGGCCATCGTTCCGGCCGACCCGCTGGGTGGTGGGGGCAGCCGGCGAGGTTGGGCGTCCGGCCGGCGTGGGGGCCTTTAGCGGCCTCGTTCCGGCCGACCGCCGGGGGTGGGGGGGCCGGCCCGCGTGGGTGGGGGGGTTGGCCGGCGTGGGGGCCTTCAGGGGCCTCATTCCAGCCGGCCGGCGGGGTTGGGGGGGGCGGCCGGTGGGGTTGGGGGGGGCGGTCCGTCAGCTTTGCAGGGGCCTGCCAGCGTGGGGGGCCTTCAGCCGCCTTGTTCTGGCTGACCAGCGGGGTTGGGCGGGCCGGCCAGCGTGGGGGCCTTCAGCGGCCTCGTTCCAGCCGGCCGGTGGGGTTGGGGGGGGCCACCGGCAGGGTTGGGGGGGCGGTTGGCGGGGTTTGGTGGGCCGGCCGGCGGGGTTGGGGGGGGCCGCTCAGCGGGGTTGGGGTGGCCGGCCAGCGTGGGGGCCTTCAGTGGCCTCTTTCCCGCCGGCCGGCGGGGTTGGGGGGTCGGCCTGTGGGGTTGGGGGGGGCCGTTTGGCGGGGGTGGGGTTGCCAGCCGGCGTGGGGGCCTTCAGCGGCCTGTTTCCGGCTGGGTTGGGGGGGCGGCTGGCGTGGGGGCCTTCAGCGGCCTCGTTCCAGCGGACCGGCGGGGTTGTTGGCAGCTAGGGCTGTGGTGGTGGCGGCGGTGGCGGCAGCTTCCTTCCCGCCACGAGGTAAGTCAGCGGGGCTGGGGTCCGCTTGGGGGGAAGTAGGGGCGGCGGCAGCTTCCTTCAGGCGGCAAGGTAGGGCGGCGGGGCCGGGGTCCTGGGGGGTGGGCAGTTAGGGCACTGGCGGTGGTGGTGGCAGCTACGTTGTCACAGGGTGTCCGAGCTACCGGTGTCCGGGAGCTGCGGGGCCTTTTGGATGCTCCTATAACTTGGCAGCTGGGGCTGCGAGCTGTCTGTGGGCTGCCTTCCCCACAAAGGGCTGCAGAGCTGTGTGGTCGTCTGCGGCAGTAGCGACAGCGGCAGCAGCTCGCCTATGAGGGCGCAGACATTTGTTGCAGTTCTTGGGTCTTTGTTGTTTTTCCTTGGGCTTTTACCCTTCTTTTCATTAATTTTGGATAAAATGACCCCCGTGATGTAAAGATACAGCAAGGAACATTGGTGACATGGGGAGCTTTGCAGAAAGTGCAGTTTGGATTCTGCTTTTTCATTGGTGATGGCCAGATGAATCTTCACTGCTGGCCCTGGAAAAGGCTAGGACAGCTTGTTAGTTGAGTTTTAAATTTCCCAGTTTGTGTTTAAAGGTTTTAAGTGCATAGAAGAGGAATGTTTGCCTTAAGTAAGCATATGAGCGGATAACAGGGAATGTTTTCCTCTGGAAAGGGAATTTGGTAGCTCTGACCCATGTCAGTCTGTGAATATTTAGACCTGTAGTGACTTTTTAACATTTTTCATAAAAATCTGTTATTTACAGTGTGTCATATGTTGTTAATACTCCTTGCCTTAAGTTCCCCAGCAAATCTTTTTCATGTCTTCTGAGAAAGTAGACAATTGATAGATTATCCAAGGAATGGAAAAAAACGTGAGTGGGTTATTTCCACAGTCCCTGAGAGCTGGCATTGTAAGACTCATCCTATCCCCAGTAACATTTTCATACAATAAATGTGAACACTTTTGAAGCCTTTTTATAAAGATACAATTTGGGAATGATATTAAGATAAGGAAAAGCTCTTAATTGATTTCTTAGATTAACATGTCTTCCCTTTTCTCTTTTCTGTTCAGTGGCCTCCTTCCTGCTGGAAAACTTGGAAAACTTATCACTTAGAAAACTTCATGAAGATGGCCAGTGATAAGCAAATGTCCGATGATGATGACAGCCCCAGCACCAGCACTGGCAGTTCAGATTCAGACCAGCAAGACCCTGCTGCTCCAGAGCCTGAAGATCATGAAGAAAGAACCTTCTGCCACCCAGTGGAAGAAGAGCACCAAACTCTCTAGCAAAACCACTGCTAAGTTATCCACTAGTGCTAAAAGGTAACATTGTCAGGTTGTCTTCCAAGCAATTAGATGCTTCCTTTTGTTTCCTTTTGTGAGTTATACTCTTGAGTGAAATTAGCATGTGTCCACGTGGGTGTCAGTCCAGGCATCTGTGGTGGCAGCTTCATAAAAAGAAATGTGTCACTTTTCATGAAAGGAAATGATCAAAAAAGTTTATATTTGCTAAAAAATGTTGAATGTCAGGAATTGGTTTTTTTTGAAAGCAGATTTTAAATTTGCTTAGTTTTACAAACAAGTCTTTAAATCCTGCATAATAGATATAATTTTTTGTAGTTATAGTTATCCCTCCTTGTTCTTGTGAGAACAAATAAAACTGAAAAGTAGCCATTAACAATCTCAGGTGTCACTTTGCTGTTAAAACTTTGCACATCTTTAAAACTCGTGGATGTTCTTGACATAGTAGTGAAAATCAACAGCAGGAAAAAACATTTTGTTGGTTGTAAGTGAAAGATTATTTGTTTCCTGCTGACTTTTATTTTCTATGATGGCAAAAAAAAATCCATCAATGGGACTCCATCAGTGATAGTGGTTGTATTGAGTAGAACTCTTGTATCAAACATAAAATGTACCTATAGCATTACCTAATGTTGATGTTTTGTTGTTTTTCATTGATCACAACTAAAAGAAAAAGAAAATATAAAAACTTATTATTGTATTTTATAGCGATTCATGTTCTTATTTTTCTATACATTTTTACCGTCATTGCACCATTAACCAAACACTAATGAACTTGAGAATATTATATTGAATAGCAGCAGTCTTTGAAATAATTTAAAATTCTTCTCAGTGTGTTGTAATCTTATGGAGAGAACATTAAACAACTTTTGAAAACATTTTAAATTTCAAGAAAATCAGAGAAATGCTCTTTTTCCCCTTACCTCAAGGCCCTCTTTCCTCCAAGAGTATGAAATTTAAATTTACGTGCTGTACCTAAGATCAGAGAAAAGAAATGGTTAAGATTGCTAAAATAGTCCTTGGAAGTTTTTCATTGGTAAAGGTATTTGTAAATTTTAAACTTTTTTTTTAAACAGATAAAATATTGACAAAACTATTAATGTACTCTTGCAATAGCTTTCTAATTTTTACCACAGTAAAAGTGGATTGAAGTCATTGTCAAAAATATTCTAGTGCTTTTTCTCCTTCCGTTTTGTCTCATTTGCATATAAGCTTGAAAAGAGAATTTCTTTGGTAAGAAGAGTTTTAAAATAGATTTTATATCCTTTTGTTGAGTAGTAGTGGAGGACTTTCTCAAATCAGGTGTAAATGACTTATCTATTTACAGTAGCAAGTGAGAAAAAATCTGCAATTTTCTGTTAAGGAGTTTGGGTTATGCCTCTGAGAACAAAGAGGAAGCAGCCATGTTAGCATTACTGAAGGCAAAACCAGCCTTGCATTTACCTGCATGATGGTAGAGGGCATTCTGATTTTCTGGTTATTCTGTAGACTGTCTCAAATCTTTTTTGTCTGTTCTCATTTCACTAATGGAATTCAGAAGGATTTAGCTGAAGTAACCCTTAATCCTCTCCTAACTGCGGGTAAGAAACAAATTTTGTTGTTTTGATTTCTAAATTGTGGAACAATATCAGGAGATGAATGTATTATCCTTGTATGTATGTGCAGCAGAAGAGGCTAGCTAGCTATGTTTGCTTCCTTAAAGCTTTGCAAGTGCTTTAAACAAAAATTGCCTAGGTGAATTAAATTAGGAGAAAAATACTATTAGCATGTATCATATATTCTGTACTTATGAATATAGTGATCTTGTGCTTCTTGCTGAGATTTGTTTGAGTGGTGTTGATTTTTCTGTTGTTTTTCTGTGGAATATATTTATTCACAAGTATTTTGTAGAAACCTGTAAGGTTTTAAGATTTAAAGTTAGTGCTTGTGTGCAATCTGAATTGATTTTCCAAATTTAGAAATTTTTAAATATGCTGTTACAAAATGTAAAAGCATTAAACAGGAGTATAGTTGTATCTGTTTGATTTATTCAGTAACTTGCCTAAAGGAAAAATTTTATGTGCTAAGCTATGGTTGTAGTTGTTATTTTCTAGAAAACACATTGTTGGAATTATTTACATTTTAAGCAAATATCCTAATGACTTGGGAAAATTCTTAGCAGTAAATTAATTGGAATTGTGAGAAGAATCAAATTCAGTGGAACTCAGAATTTAAGATTGGTTGACAAATTGTATTAAAAGTAGCTGATTGATTTTTTTATTTGTGTCTTATATAGTGTTCTGTTTATTTTTGAATGGTGACTGTGTGGTTGACAAAATTTATCAAATTTAGAGAGCAATATTATAAATAAATTGCATAGAAGTATGTGCTCAAGAATGAGAGGGGAAGGGATGCTATAATTAAGGAAGTGTTATGATTTGATATAAAAATATTTTGGTGTTTAACCTGTGTTTTTGCTACAAATTGTGTTTGCTCATGTTGATCAGCACCATCTCTGAAGTCTACTTGAGACATAATAAGGAATAATCCATTTGCTATTTATTGTGTTAACCAGATCCCCAGATAAAGGGGATCTGATCCTGATTTATCCAGTGAATTAACAGTTTTGCTTATATTTGTAGTCACAGCCATTTCAGTTTAAAAGGAGACATGAATGTGAATTATAATTATTATATAATTATAATTATAAACAGAGTGATATTTCAGATCTCAAAGTATTACTTAAAAAGTATACTGCTCAATAGTGTAGCCACTAGCCACATTCTGACTATGGACCAGGATGTTGTGGTTAGTTGAAAATGTGATATGCTGTAAGTGTGAAATGCATACTGGATTTTGAAAACTCAGTACAATTTGTAAAAGAATAAATATTTTAAAGATATTTATTACATGTTGAAATAATATTTGGCATGTTTAGTAAGTGTTTTAAAAATTGTATTTTTATCATTTTAGCATAGTTATTAGCAAATTCAAAATTACGTGTATAACTTGCATTATAATTTTGTTGAACAGTATTGCTTTAGAGAAGAAGTAAATCAGTATTTCTTTTAGCCTTCTAAATGGTGTGTCAAATCTGTACCATGTAGGAGGTCAAGTTAAATTTGTTCTGTGGAAGAATCACTTAACTTTCAGAGTATATTCTGATAATTTCCATTATGAAAGATGTAAAGATCTGTCAATTTAAAACTCACATGTCTTAAAGTTGCATGTCAGGTCAAACTTTTTTAAGGGTTTCTGTTGATTTTCTGCAAATGGCTTAAACCAGTGTATGAATATACATCTAGAGAACATAGTAGACATATTGAATGCTTTCAGAGCAGTAATGTACTGGTACATTTGGTAAAGGAATGTACTTTAAGTGTTTAACCCAGGACTGTTTCCACAAGGTCACAGGATTATTTTAGATGGAGTAAAATCTTTCTGGGAAATAGAAAGTAAGTTTCACTTATCGCATATTTTCTCTCTTTATATACCAGATTTCATTTAAGTTCATGAAATAATGCTTAACATTTAGTGATTTAACTAGTGAAGCAGTAAAACTTTGGGCTTGCTTGTGCACAGTATCATGGAATACTTATATCTATTTTCTTTTGTCACAGTCTTTGGTGACTGTTGGCTATTGAAAAGGACATCTTTTAACTTCTCTTGTTCTTTAATATCTGAGTTTCTTTGTGGCTGTGTGATTCAGGAAAAAAAACAAATGTAAAATACAAGTTTCTTAGGAAATTAGAAGTTGTTTCTTACTACTTTGGGGAGAGACTTTTTTCCATATACCTCATATGTAAAATAATGCAGATGTTTTGTGTATCTTTGGTTTCTTCTGGGTAGAAGGTTACTTCTTGTAATTTTGATGGAAAAGCCTAAATTTGTATTGTGTTTTTGCTTTCATGCCAGAAAATGCAATAGATTTTGGTATTATATTTCTTTTAACTCATAGCTGCATAAATGAGAATTTTAGCTTTATGGTGGTTGTATTATTTAGATTTGTTAATTTATGTTGTAATTAAAAATGGGATTCCACAGTCATAAGTACATCTATAATTTGTGGGTTAATATTGCATGAGACCTTTAAAACCTTATGCTTGCTACTTCCAGGTACAATTATTTAATTATGGCTTTTGGTAAGGTGTGTGTGTGTGTGTGTGTGTGTGTGTGTGTGTGTGTATAAACTTGTCAAAGTATGTGACAGTGTTAATTATCCCTCAGGGAAGAAATGTTAATTGTATCTGGGTACATTCAGGAAAATGTTGAATGAGATATAGGAAAACTAGATTTACTTGTACTAGGGAGATTTGTCTTAAAGCCCATCTTTTGTTTTAATTAATAAGTTATTCTTTAGTTACATAATTAGGTCTATATACACATCCAGGATGGCCTTTGGGTAGATATCATTGTCAAATTAAATGCAGGACTTTAAAAGTGTTTGATTATATGTCAATAGGAATACTTCTTTTTCTTTTAGTAAAAAAAGGTTTATAAATATTTAATTTCTAATGATTTGATGGTATTTTAGGTTTTAAGTATTGAAGGCCTGTGGGCCAATGCATTTTAAACACAGGGAAATAATATATGTTTTTTTGGTTTACGTTTATACTTTTTACATTCTATATTTTAGATTAGGGTATAAAAATCAATTCACCAGTAAGGGGGAAGGGAAATTATTATGAACATCCCTTTGTTTTACAGAAAGTTATGGACGATAGTTGTTTAGTAATGTGTTGACATTTATGTTCTATTTTTCAAAGGATGTGCTTCCTTTTTCACTTACAGTCAGCACTTGTGTAAACAGCAAAAGTTTAGAAAGGTGCTGGATTTCTAAGTTAATCTTGAATTTCTTTTCCTGTATAGAGGGTACAAACATGTACTCCTAAATATTAATGGGTTTGGACTGAATCTATGTTAAAGAAGATATTCAAGAGTAATTGTAAATCATTTTTGGTTAAGGAGAAGGCCTTATGGGGGGGTAGATATTACAGCTTCAAGTTTATATTAATCATATGTTGACTATCAAAACCTGAAATCAGCTACAATGATACTTGTAAATATTATAATACTTGCAAATTTTGTTAACTTCCCTTTTTAAAAGAAAGAAAAAGAAGTAGCATAAGTTCTAAGTCAGATGTTGGCAATTTGCACATAAGAGTAATTTTCTGAGGATAAACTGTGTTTCTGATGGTTGCCATATCTCTCGCTATTGTCCAGTGTAGATTAGAACTTTGCTAATTAAAGGGTGATCTTCAGACTAGCAACATCTGTATCACAGGTGTGATTGTTAAAACTCAGTATGTTGTTTTCCCCTAACCAGAAGTACTGAGTCCAAATCTGAATTGAGTAAGATTGCTAACTGAATTGTATGTCTATTGAGGTTGGAAAAATCCTGCTACTGAAGCAAGACTGTTCAGATCCATGCTGTGCCACTATTGGCATGCCACTTTATAATCCTGCTACTGAAGCAAGACTGTTCAGATCCATGCTGTGCCACTATTGGCATGCCACTTTATATAAGTTATGGGATATTTTTGTTCTTCAGTTTCCCAAGTTGTAAAATGAAGATTAAGTTGATCTCCCCATTGTATAATTTTTGTGAGGATGAAATGAATTTCTTGAAAGTTTTGTTAACCACATAAATTGGATCCCTAAAGTGGATACAGCATGATAAAAGTAGGTGAGACAGTTTATCAGCATGCCCTCACTCTTGCTGGTGTTTGCTCCAGTGCATCCACATCCTACTTATAGGAATAATTGCATCTTAATTCATCATCTAATTATTCAGTATATATCAAGCAGTTTGTTTTTAATGTGAATAAAAGCAGGATTTTAAAAACTTGAGTTAAAACAGAAAATTAGCCTAAAAGTGTTGATCATAGATGAACAAATACTCAATCCCTTCCAAAAAAAATATCTATAAACTTAATGATACTTAAAAAGAATGCCTTGGGGCTGGGGCTGTAGCTTAGTGGCAGAATGCTTGCCTAGCATGTGTGAGGCACTGGGTTTGATCCTGAGCATCACATAAAAAAACATAAAATATATGCATTCTGTCCATCTACAACTACAAAAAAAATGTTTTAAAAAGTATTTATAAGAATACTATGACTATGACTGCCCAGTAAAGTATAAAAAAAAAATTTTAGATAGTTGTATTAGTTAATGTTTTCCCCTCTTTAAATATCCCATTTTAAGAGTTTGTGATTTCATTCAGAACACAGTAATTTCAATATTTGTAAAATTTACACTCATAATAGTATAGTTTACCAATTACTTCAACATAATGTAGTGTAATTCCAGGCAAAACAGTGAGTTGGAATTCGAAAAAAATATTAAGTAACTCATATTCGTTACTTTTTTCATAATTGTGATATTTAATATTAATCACTTAAAGATTATTTAGCTATCATTTCTATTTGCTTATAGAAAGTAGTTGATAATTACAATAATCCTAATTGTGTCTCCCATATATGCCAGTGGAGCAGAAGGACTCAGTTACCATTGAATAACTCAAAACATTTATCCAAAGAGTGATTGATTGAAAATAATATCTCCCCCACATAAGGTCACATTTTTATTAGCTGTCTATTATGTTCAATGACGATAATGTAAGGAGAAAGTGGGTGAAAACCTTGGGTACTTTTTAAAAACCTAAATGGTTATTTCAAAGCAACATGAAGTAAATTGTTAATTTTCTTTCTGCAAGTAAATGATTGGTACCTTATTCTCTCCTTGAATGTGTTGCTGTAACAAAATGTAGATTATGTTTAATTATGAGGAAAATCAACAAGTCTTGCTTAGAGTACAAGAGCATTCAGATTGAGAAAACTGAATGGGAAAACTTTATCTTCCATTCTTCTCTTTTCTATAAATATGATATACCAAAACCACTTGTAGATCTATTAGATCTACAGGCATATAAAGTGATGATTTTTCTTTCCGTATTACTTTAGACAATAATTGTATTTGATGGGGCTGGGCTTGTGGCTCAGTGATACAGTGTTTGCCTAGCATGTGCGATGCCCTGCGTTCAATCCTAAACACCACATAAAAATAAATAAATAAAATTAAGCTATGTGTCCAACTACAACTAAACATTAAATTAAAAAAAGAATTGTGTTTGGGCATTTTATTAGAATTTAAAAGATGAAATATCTTTAAACATTTAATGTTTTTTTGCATCTTGATCACAGAAGTTTTTGCCTCTACCCCATATTCATAGTCTAGGAGATAGTTGACAATACCTGGAGACATTTTGCTTTTCAAAACTTGGGGGAAAAGGCTCTAGTATACAACAAAGAATTGTCTCCCTTCAGGAGATCTTACTGAAATAAAACATATATATGTTTCTGTTATGTTTTACTAGGAATATTGAAGTAACTTGTGACTACAGAATGCACATCGCCTTTGTATTTTCTTAGTGATGAAAATAAAAACCAAATGAAGAACATGGCTTTCTCTCCAGTGTGTAATTTAATGTCAGAATCTAATATAATGTAATCATCACTTTCTGCAATCATAGAAAGTAATGTAATTGCCTCTTCGGTAAAAGATGGGAAGAGAGTATCAATATCAAATTTGGAGAAATGGTAAGAGTAAGGGAAGCATCTAGAAGAGATGGGAAGGCTCACTCTCTAACCACAAATTCTGCACACCTCTAGTTTTCCACCTCCTACCACATATCAGGCTTTCTAAAACTTTACTTTTTATTTTTTGCCTTAGATAACTTAACTAAAAATTATTCCAAAATTATGTAAAATAAATGTAATTTTCCATTACTAAACTTTTGTTTTCCATAACACATTAAAGGGAAAATTAAATAATAAAAACAGACATAATAAATTCTTGTTTGATATAATCATTTAAATATCTTTTTTAGACAGCAGTAATTCAAACAAAATACTTCCCTGACTTAAAATGTAATATTTTATATTAATGAATCAGGAGGCTAAAACACTAAAATTGTCAGACTTAGTAAATCCTTCAAATATTTCATCTATAGAGGCACAGTACACACTTAGTGTAAATTATAAAAGTTTTTTTTTAAAATATATAAATTCCAGGTCAAAATATATCAAATCAAACATATATCAACTTTGCTTCTCAATTTACTTCTCAATTTACCTCTCAATGTAATCATATTTTGTTGACTCTAAATAACATCGTCTGGTAACTGATAGTGACATTAAAATTTGTATCATCTTTCTGCTAAAATATAGTAAGCTCTACTCTGAACCCCTCATTCATAGGTCTTACATCTGTTATCCCATCGTCAGCAATAAAGCCAATGAGATTATTCTAAAATGTAAACGTCCCCATGTTATTCCTGTCTTTGCTTATTAAAGGAGCAAGCAATGTACTCTCTAATTTCTCTTTTGCCTATTTTCCCTTTGATATAGAAATATAATGTGCATTTCAATCAAATTAAAATCTTTCAGTTCCCTTAACTGTCTAATATATTTCTAGTTAGGCAAATGATGATGCACCTCCTGAAATCCTATTTTCTTTTCACAGACCTCTCAGTCTCGCTCTGCTCCATCTGTAAATATCCAACTCCTCTTTGGGATCCTTATAAAAATCTCCCTTTTGTGGATACACTTTATACAGTCAACTTGATGACTTGATGCTTCCCGTCGGTTCTATTTTGGAAATATTTGCAAAACTGCATTTATTACCTCATATCACAGTTATTCATTCACGTCACTATTTCCATTTGCTGACTATGAAAGAAAACCTTTCTGGTTTTGGCATCCGCCTTGGCAGCAGCAGTCGGAGAAGACAGCCTGGAAGACCTCCTCTTGGGATTTTACTTAGCCTCACATTCTTCAGAGCTGACCTTCCTCTGGAGCTTCCTGGCTGAGAACACAAGGCTCACACAGGTGCTGCAGGCAGTGGCTTTTGGGAACCTTCTGAAACTGTGCTGCCTGGCCACTGCTGCTGTTCCCACCACATGAGTTGCTGCGACACACCAAGTATTCAATTATTTTAATGCAGTTTTTATCATAATTGAGACATAACTATAGGCAATTTTAAATCTCTAAATTTTGTGATTTTAGCTACAACGAACCTTATAAAAATCAAATCCTTACTCTTATGTTTTGTTTATTCTGCTTTCTAAATAAGTTCTCATTTTGTCATTATTGCCAGTGCTTACAACCCTCCTTTCTCTTATCTCTAGCCTAGAGAACAGTGACCTGCCCCTAGTTGCTCTTCCTGTCATGAGCCTCTCTCAAGTGTGCCATTCTCCCCTCTCACAAGCATTAGTTTCTAAAATAAACGTTTAACCATGTCATACCCACAAAAGTGAGAAAGTATTCTATTATTTATACAATAAACTCAATATTTATTCATATGTCCCCCAGCTCTTCCAAGCATGATCACAAATAGTCTTCCAAATTCCCCGTAGGAACAAACTCAGCCCCACTAATACTTGTTCACATAATTCCTTTGCTTCACACAATTCCTACCTCTTCTGATTTTTATTGCTTCTCTGTCTCTATTTATGGTTAACATTTGCCAACATAGCCTCCATTGCCTCTAGCTCTTTAAGCTTCACCTTGAATTCTCTTTTTTTCATGCCCCAAAGAATTTCTGCTGCACCATCATTGCTTTCCCATCCTAATAGAAGTGAGAGCTTATTAATCTAATATCCATATACTTTTTCAAAAGCTTTAATCATAACATTAAGTGTGCTTTGTCTCAGTTTTTACAAATAGATATCTTCTCCATTATGATGCAAATTCTTTTAAGATTGGTATCATATTGTATCATTTTTTATATCATCAACATCTAGTATATAAAAGGAAAAGTGAAAGAATAATCTAAATATAAAATATATCTAAAGTTTCTAGTTACTGTGTATTATATCCAATATTCAGAGCTATAATATTAGTTCTATATTTTGTGACAAGGAACTTCTTACAATAATTCTACAGTGCAAGTGGACACAAACTTTAAAGCCCAAATGAAAGCCCCACACCACTTACTTTCCCCAGTAATAAGTGCTACTTTGGGATTATGCTAATAAAATCTAACCTTCCATTAGATACATGATTTCTGACTATTCTTTAATAAATTACCTCTTAAACAGAGTAAAATTAGAATAAAATAGACAACAATGTTCTATTACAAAAATGCGTTTCATATTTGATGTTAGAATACAACACATTTGTTTTCTAAGTTAGATTCAATAAAGATAAGGAGCTTAAAGTTATCTGGACAGAAGAAGAGAAAGGAATCAGTCATCAGTTAGAATGAAAGAAAGCCCATGATTGCACTTGAAAGGGTGTTAGCAGAAGCTGTCCAATAAATTCACAGAAGATGCTTCTGCTTTAATAAATTGTTGTGCTATCAGCCAGGCACGGTGGTGCACAACTGTAATCCCAGTGGCTTAGAGGCTCATGAGTTCAAAGCCAGCCTCAGCAACAGCAGGGTGCTAAGCAACTCAGTGAGACCATCTCTAAATAAGAATACAAAATATGAGGGCTGGGGTTGTGGCTTATAATATAGTGTTTGCCTAGCATGTGTGAGGCACTGTGTTTTATTCTCAGCACCACATATAAATAAATAATAAATAAAGGTCCATCAACAACTAAAAAATATCTAAAAAAATGCAAAATAGAGTTGGGATGTGGCTCAGTAGTCCAGGGCCTCTGAGTTCAATCACTGGTACCAAAACAAACAAACAAACAAACTGTTGTACTATCAAATCCTTTTGTAGCACTTGAGCTTCACTTTCTCTACTTGTGCTGACAGATCAAGGTTTTGTTTGTCCCAAATCTATAATTTGGTGCCAATTGTCTGTTTATCTTCTGAGCATGAAAGGGAAATCTCAGCCTTGAAAAAAATTTTATTATTAGTGTTATTATTATTGGCCTGGTAAGAACAACAATAGTACTTTTATGAAGCATAAGAAAATTTAGGGTTCTAAGACTTTATTCTGGAAAAAAAAAGTAATTTTATAAATATTATTTCATGTTCAAAGTATATTCATATACAGCCTTACATTTTCAAATGACCAAAGAATGAGGAACACTTAAAAATAATGTGTTTCATTATTCACATAGGTGGTAATAAAGTTGTAGCTTAAATTTTAGCGTTAGTACTCATTCTCTAATTTTGTGTTATTTCTATTTATTGTCAAACATCTAACAATACTTTAGGAATAGGATGTCAATTTTTTATGTTCATAAAGTTCAGTGTAAAATAAAAAAGAATTATCCTCTTGATTATGGCTAATATTTTCTGTATAATCTTATGAATCATTACTACTGGATTAGCATTTTTCAAAACCAGGATCAAACATGTTTTTTTTTTCAACTTTATTACCTTTTTATACCTATTATTAGAGTAAATAAATTGGCATCATAACTTTAAGTTAATTTTTTTTCACATAATGGATATGCTAAAATTAAATCCATTCCTTTATATAGACTTGTAGAAGCTACAAGCAATTTTCTGATGCTATAAACAATGTCACAGTAATCTTCATATATAAATACTATATCTATATATCTATCTATATATATACATATATATATATATGTGTATATATATATATATAACTTGTTATATTTTGGAAGAATATTCATGAGCTAAAAGTTGTTCATATTTTTTAGTATTTTTTAAAGTCAGAAAATACATTAATTTGTTCTTTGATTAGTCCAAATGCAGCTTAAACTTTTCCCATTGTCCTCCATCTTTTACAACACAGTTGTTTTCAGCAATTTAATTGTGGAAACAGTAAAGACATTACACTGAAACAACTCTTAGTAGGCAAAAATTTTTAAAAAAATGTTATCACTAAGAGATAATCTCCATTGATAAAGCAGTGGATGAGTTGGTATTTTTATTTGATCAAAGTTATTAGTCTGATCTGTTTAATCTGTTCCCATCTTGAACACCCTTCATTCTTCAAACCTCATTCCTGCTACTCTCTGAATTGGCCCCTGGGCTCCTCACTGTTGCTCCCATCAGGCCAGGCCCATTTCATTCTGTTTTTGCTCTTTCCTCTGCCTCAGACACTTTACCCCTAGAACATAGCTAGCTCCCTTATTTCCTTTCATTCTTTATAGAACATCCTTTTCTCAATGAAACCTTCCCTGGCCATCTTATTAAAATGCAAACCCTGCTCCTTTGAGACATTTCCTATCTTCTTTCCCTTTTTTCCTCTTAGCATTTGGCATATTATTGAAAATATTGTTACACTATTCAATATTGTTACATTATTTATTTATATTGTTTATTGTGACTTCCAGTGTAATGTGGGCTTTACAGGGAAAGGCTTTTTCTTCTGGTTTGCTCTTAAATCTGGACTGTCTGACAAGTTGCCTGGTTCATAGCAGGCACTCAGGAGTAGTATTTGTTGACTTAGTAAATGAGTAGTTGAATATTAGATTGTAGTTGACTGGCATATCAATATTTATGGATTTGAAAAACAACATGAAATGAAAAAATAAATAAAAGCCCAATACCCATGATAGTGTTTGCATTTGGAAAGTCAGGGAGGGAAAGGAGATTGAAGAGATTCCAAAGCAGCCATATTGATATCATTGCCTTTCTCTTATTAAAAGAGAATTTGGCCAGGCACAGTGGTGAACACCTGTAATCCCAGCATCTCAGGAGGCTGAGATAGGAGGATCGTGAGTTCTAAGCCAACCTCAGCAAAAGTGAGGTGCTAGGCAACTCAGTGAGATCCTGTTTCTAAATAAAATACAAAATAGGGCTGGGATGTGGCTCAGTGATTGAGTGTCCCTGAGTGCACTCCCCAGTACCAACAACAACAACAAAAAGAGAATCTGAGCAAATATTACAAAATGTTATAATGTTATAAATGTTATAAAAACAAAATTCTGGATGTTTATTACATTATTCTCTGTATTTTTCCAATTTGTAAAAATATTCAAAAAGTTTTTCAAAGTAAAGATTCAAATAAGACACACAAAGGCACATGTCTTTCATACTGTATTCCTGATTTTACATAATTAAAAAAAATTACAGTGAGTAGGGCCTTAGAGAATTACTCTCATTCATACTTCCATTACTGCTTTGCAGATAGACTTCATTAAATTCTTTGCAGGACTTAATTTTATTTTGTTTAGTGTTGTTAAAATTATATTTTTTCTTTATATTCTAATTTGCTATGATAAAAAAAGAGAAAGTACAGAAGGTTGTGAAGTAAAAGGGAAGACTCAGCCTGGGAACCTTTTAAAGATGTTCTTACCCTCCCCTAAAGTTACAATTTAGGCAGCCTAGGAGTGTATCTAGTGGTCTGGAGATGGTGAAGTTTTCCAGGTGGACTTCTACATCTAAGTTTTTGAGTAATTTTTTAAATGTCTAATTTTATGCATCAAGAAATTGAGTTCAACAGATGTGAAATGACTTTTCAAGGTGTCATTGCAAGTGAAGGATGAAACTGGATGGCGCTTGCATTAGAGGGTGATAAATTTGTTGGTATTTCCATTATGAGTCATTCTTTTGCTTGAAACAGTATCTTTGCTGATGACTACACCTTTCATTTTGTGGGTACTCTATAAATATTTGTAGAACAAATGAATTGATAATGTTCTGAATACTGAAACCCAGTCTATATACTGGTTTTCCAGAGATACCTCTTGCAAATTTTAATCTATTATCAAATTTAGGGAAGAATATTAAGGCTTTCTGAATTATTTTGAAGACTTTCATAGAGTATTCCTGGTTTTGTTTCTCAGACAAAATATTTACTAATTTTTAAGTTGGGATGTTTTATGATATGTCATATGATTGCAAAAAATTTGCATAGATTAAAAACATACAACCACTAGTTAAGTATTCACAAAATTCGGTAACTATATATGTAAGCTATTTTTCCTTTTTTATTTTACCAGATAGAAATATTCATTGAAGAATATTTTTACTTCAGAAGCTAAAATAGAGCATGCATCTAGGCATGGTGGCACACACTTATGATCTCAGAGACTCAGGAGGCTGAAGCAGGAGGATCACAAGTTTGAGGCCAGCCTCAGCAACTTAGTGTGAGCCCCTGAGCAAATTGGCAAGACTGAATCTGAAAATTAAAAATAAAAAGGGCTGGGAATGTGGTTCAGTAGTTAAACCCCTCTGAGGCCCCTAATGCCAAAAAAAAAAAAAAAAAGGAGAGCATGCAAGGTGCGTTCTTTACTTTTCTAAGAATATTTTGTTTGAGAATTATGAGCCCAAGTCTATGGGGTCACAGCTCTAAGATATAAGCTATAGAGGCAGGTACTTTCCATTTCTGCATGAGGATGGGCCATTTTTGGTTTCTTTGGTTCAGATAGGGGAGACTACTAGAGGGTCACCTGTCTCCAGACGTACTTTCAGGCTTGAGAGAGGATAAGTCATTGTGCTTTAAAAAATGAGAAATTTTATGGTATAGTCAATAGAGATATGTAAATGTTTATGTGCGTATTGTGTTTTGCTGTAGTTTACAAGATACAAAATAATAGACTCACTAAAGTCCTCAAGAGATGGAGTTCTGAAGGATATGTTAGATTCTTGTTTGTGAACGATAGAAACCTGACTCAGGTCCTTGGTGTAGGTAGTAGAGAGAATCTGTAGGCTGTTGTACCTGAGAAGTCTAGGGGTTGGCTTCAGTGGTGGCTGGGCAAGAGCTGTGTGTGTCCTTCTGTTTCTCAGCTGTGTTTCCCTGTTTTGTCAGTTTCATATTTCGTTCTTTTTTCTCTTTTCTGTTTGATTTTACAAAGTTGTTTTTTCCTGTATCTTCAAGTTCGTGGATATTTTCATCTATAATGCTTCATTTGCCTTTCTTAACATTCAGGTGTTTTTCATCTTAAATACTTTAATTTTTATCTATAGAAATTAAATTTGGGTCTTATATTTCATGTCTTTACTTGCTTCTACAATGAATGGAATGTGATTATAGCAACTGTTGTAATATCCTGAATTCCATCATTTGTGTCATTTATGGGCTTCCAGTTGATTGATTTTTCTCACTATAGAACACATTTCCTTTCTTTGCATACCTGGCATTTTTTATTGGAATTCAACATTGTGAATGTTACTTTGTTTAGTGCTGCATATCTTTGGTTTTCTCTGATTACCTTTGAGCTTTATTTTGGAATACAGTGAAATAACATACAAGTAGGTTAGTTTTTAATAATCTTGTTTTTTGCTCTATTATGTGGGGCCATAGTGTCATTAACCTAAGGCTAACTTTTTCCTTCACTACTGAGGCAAAACTTTCTGAGGACTTAATGCTCCCTGAATTCTGACATTTTCCACTCAGGTTTGTGGGTGTAGCAGCACTGTATGAGTCCGACTCTTGTACTGTTAGCCTTTCTGATAGTTCTTTCCCTGATAGAGAGCTCTTCCCACAGACATGTGCTGACAGTGCTCAGCTGAAGACCCATTGAGGACTCCTTGAAGTTCTCTCGGCAGCTCTCCCCTCTATGGTCCTTGCTTCATGAACTCAAGCTTGCCTTAATCCTGCCTCCCACCTCTCTCTCCTTAGCTGAGAGAGACTGCCAGTCTTTGAGTAGTGACTTTTTCCTGGGCTGAGGGTTTGTCTCAGTACGCTGGAGCAGTCTTAAGTCTTACTTTGTGTGTTTCTCTTCTCTCAAGGATCACTCAAGTTTTCTTGCCCAGTGTCCAGTGTTTTATAAGCCAGGGAATCATATCTTTTTTGTTTTTAAAAATCATTTTAGGCAGGATGGTAAATCTGGTCTCTGTTACTCCATCTTGGCCAGAAGAGGAAGTTTGAGTATAGGTTCTTGTGACTTCATTTAAAAAAAGACTTTTAACCACATGATTTTATTCTCTTTTATGGCTGAGTAAAATTCTGTTTTGTATATATTTGCCACATTTTTGTTATCCATTCATCCACTGAAGGGCATCTAGGTTGGCTCCACAGTTTAGCTATTGTGAATTGTGCTGCTATAATGCTAAGTGAAGTTAGCCAATCCCCAAAAAACTAATGCTGAATGTTTTCTGTGATATAAGAAGGCTGATTCATAGTGGGGTAGGGAAGGGGAACGTGGGGGAAATAGACGAATTCTAGATATGGCTGAGGAGTGGGAGGGCAAGGGAGGGGCAGGGGATTAGCAAGGATGGTAGAATGTGATAGATATCATTATCTAAAGTATATGTATGAAGACACAAATTGGTGTCAACATACTTTATATACAGCCAGATATATGAATAATTGTGCTATATATGTGTAATAAGAATTGTAATGCATTCCACTGTCATTATTTTTTTAAATCACTCAATAAAAAAATAAATATACCCTGTCGCTATTTAGATAATATACACAGGATAAAGTTTTAATCATTGGGAATAAGTTATGGTCCTTCAATATGAGGGATGAACTGACAATTTCCCTCTCCAATTATCTTCTAAATTAAGTAATTTTTATCAGAAAGTGACTGCATACCATATATATACACCAATGCACAAGCAGAAGCATGTCATACATGAAAAAAAAAAAAGAAAGAACAAGTATAGACCTTTGCTTGGCTGTGTATGGACATTCCACTCTAGATGTGCCCTGATCGTCTCTAAACTTTACAGTTATATATATAGAAAGTAAAGCATATTCACATTAAAAAAAAAAAACTTTGACTTTGTAGTAGGAGCCCCAAACCAATATCCGTCATAGCTATTAATTCTAATGAAAAGAAACCCCTGTCAGTTTCTATATAATAAGCCTAAGGCTCAGGCTGATTTCAGTTGGGTCATGTGTCCCAGCATGGATCAGTTACAGTGACCTGGGAAGTGGTATGTTTCCACTGACCAATCAGAGCCGCTATCCCTTGTTGGGATGGTGCACTAAAACTGATAGTACTGCCATGCCATATCTATGAGGAGTGGGAAATGTTTACCCCTAGGTGAGGGGATGCTAGACCAAAAGATAGTAGGGAATGTCCATATATGATAGAGAATGAGAGTGTCAAAGAAGAACAAAAATTTTTATGGTAATTGGGTTCAAGAAACTGAGATACTTTAATCTGAGCTTCATTAAGCTTCAGCACAGGGGGCTGGATAAACCGCTTTCTCAACCAGCAGAAGTTACATGGGGTCCAGGGAAAAAGATCCAATAGGTGGTGAGAATAGTAGGGGAAAAGAAGAAAGTATTCACTATAAGTTTAGCAGGTATGTTTTATGATCTAACATTATTTCTATTCTGTGTTTTATTTTTTTAAATGTAGTAATCTGAACTTGAAAGTTGACAAATATCTAGTGGTAGGATTTTCCACCTTTTAGTATATATGAGAGATCTCTTTGTCCTCTTATACTGCAGGTGTCAGGAAACAGGACTTCTACCCTCTAAGGGGAAGCAGAGTTTAATGAAATGCATAGTCTTTAGAATAAAATCTTCAGAATTCGTAGGTCCACAAGAACACAGTACTGACTCTGAATAAACGTGCTAGTGATTCTTTTAGCAAAAAACTACTCCTTTTTAAAAGGTTCACTTATTTTTGATTTTTCCACTTAAAGGGTTCACTTATTTTGATTTTCTCCCGGGTTCTCATCTAATTAGAATGTTCTTTGTAAAATGTGTAGTAAGGGGGCTGGGGATGTGGCTCAAGCGGTAGCGTGCTCGCCTGGCATGTGTGCGGCCCGGGTTCGATCCTCAGCACCACATACCAACAAAGACGTTGTGTCCGCCGAGAACTAAAAAATAAATATTAAAAAAAATTCTCTCTCTCTCTCTCTCTCTCTCTCTCTCTCTCTCTCTCTCTCACTCTCTCACTCTCTCTTTAAAAAAAATGTGTAGTAAGTAGGAAGGAGATCTGGACTAGGTATCATAAAATCATTGTTCTTTAGTTTGTTTCTAACTGTGACTTGAGGCCAGGTTCTGGCCTGTTTTTTTTACGGTAGATTGTCTCTCTAGAGGAGACATGGTACCTAAAATGGAAGTTTGATTTGTGAATAACTGGGAGCCGGGTTAGTTAAATTCGCTTTCTAGACTAAGATATTAGATATAA